>NW_026735508.1:0-122065 GCF_949786415.1 Peromyscus eremicus | reverse complement strand
GTGTATTGGACAGAAGAAGAGCTACTGTTCTTGTCAGTTTCCTAAGCAGATTTGAACTAGATATGGCCCGTGTGTGTAGGAAGCACAGTTCTTTTGTTCTGAGCAAGCTCACTGTTCTGGCCCTATAGGAAACACAGTAGAGTAGAAGAATGCTCATTTCTCAAAAGTAGAGTGTGTTTCTTGTAAGGCGAGCTAGCATTTGTTTCCCAGGCCTAAATGGAGATCAATCACATGCAGTTTCTGGTCCTATGAGCAAGAGTTGTTTTCTGGTAAGAAGAGTCTCTATTGTGCTACCATTGCCATACACAGTGCAAATAGCTCTCGCATCTGTTTCCAGCAAGTACAGTGTATTGGACTGAAGAGGAGCTACTGTTCTTGTCAGTTTCCTAAGCAGAGTTGAACAAGATATGGCCCGTGTGTGTAGGAAGCACAGTTCTTTGTTCTGAGAAAGCTCACTGTTGTGGCCCTATAGGGAACACCGTAGAGTAGAAGAGTGCTCTTTTCTCAAAAGCAGAGTGGGTTTCTTGTAAGGCGAGCCTGTGTTTGTTTCCAAGTCCTAAATGGAGTTGAGTCACATGTAGTTTCTGGTCCTACGAGCAAGTGTTGTTTTCTGGTAAGAATAGTCTCTATTGTGCTCCCATTGTCATACACAGGGCAAATAGCACTGGCGTCTGTTCCCAGCAAGTACAGTGTATTGTACTGAAGAGAAGCTACTGTTCTTGTCAGTTTCCTAAGCAGAGTTTAACTAGATATGGCCCGTGTATTTAGGAAGCACAGTTCTTTGGTATGAGCAACCTCACTGTTCGGACACCATTGGAAACACACTAGAGTAGATGAGTGCTCTTTTCTCAAAAGCAGAGTGTGTTTCTTGTAAGGCGAGCTAGCGTTTGTTTCCCAGTCCTAAATGGAGTTGAATCACATGCTGTTTCTAGTCCTATGATCAAGAGTTGTTTTCTAGTAAGAAGAGTCACTATTGTGCTCCCATTGCCATACACAGTGCAAATAGGACTCTTGTCTGTTCCCAGCAAGTACAGTGTATTGGACTGAAGAGGAGCTACTGTTCTTGTCAGTTTCCTAAGCAGAGTTGAACTAGATATGGCCCGTTTGTGTAGGAAGCACAGTTCTTTTTTTCTGAGCAAGATCAGTGTTCGGACACCGTAGGAAACACACTAGAGTAGAAGAGTGCTCTTTTCTCAAAAGCAGAGTGTGTTTCTTGTAAGGCGAGCTAGCGTTTGTTTCCCAGTCCTAAATGGAGTTGAATCACATGCAGTTTCTAGTCCTACGAGCAAGAGTTGTTTTTCTAGTAAGAAGAGTTACTATTGTGCTCCCATTGCCATACACAGTGCAAATAGCACTGGCGTCTGTTCCCAGCAAGTACAGTGTATTGGACTGAAGAGGAGCTACTGTTCTTGTCAGTTTCCTAAGCAGAGTTGAACTAGATATGGCCTGTGTGTGCTGGAAGCACAGTTCTTTGTTCTGAGCAAGCTCACTGTTCTGGCCCTATAGGAAACACACTAGAGTAGAAGAGTGCTCTTTTCTCAAAAGCAGAGTGGGTTTCTTGTAAGGCAAGCTAGCGATTGTTTCCCAGTAATAAATGGAGTTGAATCACATGCAGTTTCTGGTCCTACGAGCAAGAGTTGTTTTCTGGTAAGAAGAGTCAATATTGTGGTCCAATTGCCATATACAGTGCAAATAGGACTCGCGTCTCTTCCCAGCAAGTGCAGTGTATTGGATTGCAGAGGAGCTACTGTTCCTGTCAGTTTCCTAAGCAGAGTTGAACAAGATATGGCCCGTGTGTGTAGTAATCACAGTTCTTTTGTTCTGAGCAAGGTCACTGTTCTGGGCCCCATAAGAAACACAGTGGAATAGAAGAGTGCTCTTTTCTCAAAGCAGAGTGTGTTTCTTGTAAGGCAAGCTATCGTTTGTTTACCAGTCTTAAATTGAGTTGAATTGCATGCAGTTTCTGGTAATATGAGCAAGAGTTTTTTTCTGGTAAGATGAGACACTATTGCGCTCCCATTGTCATACACAGGGCAAATAGCAATCGGTCTGTTCCCAGCATGTACTGTGCATTGGACTGAAGAGGATCTACTGTTCTTGTTCAGTTTCCTAAGCAGAACTGAACTAGATATGGCCCGCGTGTTTAGGAAGCACAATTCTTTTTTTTCTGAGCAAGCTCACTGTTATGACCCCATAGGAAACACACTAGAGTAGAAGAGTGCTCTTTTCTCAAAAGCAGAGTGTGTTTCTTGTAAGGCGAGCTAGCGTTTGTATCCCAGTCCTAAATGGAGTTGAATCACATGCAGATTTTGGTCCTACGAGCAAGAGTTGTTTTCTGGTAAGAAGAGTCACTATTGTGCTCCCATTGCCATACACAGTGCAAATAGCACTCCCGTCTGTTCCCAGCAAGAACAGTGAATTGGACTGAAGAGGAGCAACTGTTCTTGTCAGTTTCCTAAGGAGAGTTGAACCACATATGGCCGATGTGTGTAGGAAGCACAGTTCTTTTGTTCCAAGCAAGCTCACTGTTCTGGCCCTATAGGAAACATAGTAGAGTAGAAGAGTGCTCTTTCTCAGAAGCAGAGTGTGTTTCTTTTAAGGCGAGCTAGTGTTTGATTCCCAGTCCTAAATAGAGTTGATTCACATGCAGTTTCTAGTCCTACGAGCAAGAGTTGTTTTCTGGTAAGAAGAGTCACTATTGCGCTCCCATTGACATACATAGTGCAAAGAGCACTCGCGTCTGCTCCCAGCAAGTATAGTTTATTGGACTGAAGAGGAGCTACTGTTCTTGTCAGTTTCCGAAGCAGAGTTGAACTAGATATGGCCCGTGGGTGTAGGAAGCACAGTTCTTTTGTTCTGAGCAAGCTCACTGTTCGGACCCCTTAGGAAACACAGTAAAGTAGAAGAGTGCTCTTTTCTCAAAAGCAGCGTGTGTTTCTTGTAAGGCAAGCTAGCGTTTGTTTCCCAGTCCTAAGTGGAGTTGTATCACATGCAGTTTCTGGTCATAGGAACAAGAGTTGTTTTCTGGTAAGAAGAGTCACTATTGCGCTCCCATTGTCATATACAGGGCAAATAGCACTGGCATCTGTTCCCCAGCATGTACTGTGTATTGGACTGAACAGGATCTACTGTTCTTGTCAGTTTCCTAAGCAGAATTGAAATAGATATGGCCGTGTGTGTAGGAAGCACAGTTCTTTTGTTCTGAGCAAGCTCAGTGTTCGGACACCATAGGAAAAACCCTAGAGAAGAAGAGTGCTCTTTTCTCAAAAGCAGAGTGTGTTTCTTGTAAGGCAAGGTAGCGTTTGTTTCCCAGTCCTACCTGGAGTTGAATCCCATGCAGTTTCTGGTCCTACGAGCAAGAATTGTTTTCTGGTAAGAAGAGTCACTATTGTGCTTCCATTGCCATACACAGTGCAAATAGCACTCGCGTCTGTTCCCAGCAAGAACAGTGAATTGGACTGAAGAGGAGATACTGTTCTCGTCAGTTTTCTAATCAGAGTTGAACTAGATATGGCCCGTGTGTGTAGGAAGCACAGTTCTTTGGTTCTGAGCAAGCTCACTGTTCTGGCCCTATAGGAAACACCGTAGAGTAGAAGAGTGCTCTTTTCTCAAAAGCAGAGTGTGTTTCTTGTAAGGCAAGGTAGCGTTTGTTTCCCAGTCCTAAATGGAGTTGAATCACATGCAGTTTCTGGTCCTATGAACAAGAGTTGTTTTCTGGTAAGAAGAGTCACTATTGTGCTCCCATTTTCATACACTGGACAAATAGCACTGGCGTCTGTTCCTAGCAAGTACAGTGTATTGGACTGAAGAGGAGCTACTGTTCTTGTAAGTTTCCTAAGCAGAGTTGAACTAGATATGGCCCGTGTGTGTAGGAAGCACAGTTCATTTGTTCTAAGCAAGCTCACTGTTCTCGCCCTATAGGAAACACAGTAGAGTAAAAGAATGCTCATTTCTCAAAAGCAGAGTGTGTTTCTTGTAAGGCGAACTAGTGTTTGTTTCCCAGTCCTAAATGGAGTTGAATCACATGCAGTTTCTAGTCCTGTGATCAAGAGTTGTTTTCTAGTAAGAAGAGTCACTATTGCGCTCCCATTGTCATACACAGTGCAAATAGCACTCGCGTCTGTTCCCAGCAAGTACAGTGTATTGGACTAAAGAGGAGCTACTGTTCTTGTCAGTTTCCTAAGCAGAGTGGAACTAGATATGGCCTGTATGTATAGGAAGCACAGCTCTTTTGCTCTGAGCAAACTCACGGTTCGGGCTCCATAGGAAACACAGCAGAGCAGAAGAGTGCTCTTTTCTCAAAAGCAGAGTGTGTTTCTTGTAAGGTGAGCTAGTGTTTGTTTCCCAGTCCTACATGGAGTTGAATCCCATGCAGTTTCTGGTCCTATGAGCAAGAGTTTTTTTCTGGTAAGAAGAGTCACTATTGTGCTTCCTTTGCCATACACAGTGCAAATAGCACTCGCGTCTGTTCCCAGCAAGAACAGTGAATTGGACTGAAGAGGAGCTACTGTTCTTGTCAGTTTCCTAAGCAGAGTGGAACTAGATATGGCCCCTGTGTGTAGGAAGCACATTTCTTTTGTTCTGAGCAAGCTCACTGTTCTGGCCCTATAGGAAGCACAGTAGAGAAGAAGAGTGCTCTTTTCTCAAAAGCAGAGTGTGTTTCCTGTAAGGTGAGCTAGAGTTTGTTTCTCAGTCCTAAATAGATTTGAATCCCATGCAGTTTTTGTTACTATGAGCAAGAGTTGTTTTCTGGTAAGGAAAGTCACTATTGCGCTCCCATTGCCATACACAGTGCAAATAGCACTCGCGTCTGTTCCCAGCAAGAACAGTGAATTGGACTAAAGAGGATCTACTGTTCTTGTCAGTTTCCTAACCAGAGTTGAACTAGATATGGCCCGTGTATGTAGGAAGCACAGTTCTTTTGTTCTGAGCAAGCTCACTGATCTGGGCCTATAGGAAACACAGTAGAGTAGAAGAATGCTCTTTCTCAAAAGAAGAGTGTGTTTCTTGTAAGGCAAGCTAGCGTTTGTTTCCCTGGCCTAAATGGAGTTGATTCACATGCAGTTTCTGGTCCTAGGAATAAGAGTTGTTTTCTGGTAAGAAGAGTCACTATTGTGCTCCCATTGCCATACACAGTGCAAAGAGCACTCGCGTCTGTTCTCAGCAAGTACAGTTTATTGGACTGAAGAGAAGCTACTGTTCTTGTCAGGTTCCTAAGCAGAGTTGAGGTAGATATGGCCCGTGAGTGTAGGAAGCACATTTCTTTTGTTCTGAGCAAACTCACTGTTTTGGCCCTATAGGAAACACTCTAGAGTAGAAGAGTGCTCTTTTGTCAAAAGCCGAGTGTGTTTCTTGTAAGGCGAGCTAGCGATTGTTTCCAAGTCTTAAATAGAGTTGAATCCCATGCATTTCTGGTCCTACGAGCAATAGTTGTTTTCTGGTAAGAAGAGTCACTATTGTGCTCTCATTGCCATACACAGTGCAAATAGTACTCGTGTCTGTTCCAAGCAAGAACAGTGAATTGGACTGAAGAGGAGCTACTGTTCTTGTCAGTTTCCTAAGCAGAGTGGAACTAGATATGGCCCCTGTGTGTACGAAGCACATTTCTTTTGTTCTGAGCAAGCTCACTGTTCTGGCCCTATAGGAAGCACAGAAGAGTAGAAGAGTGCTCTTTTGTCAAAAGCAGAGTGTGTTTCTTATAAGGTGAGCTAGCGTTTGTTTCCCAGTCCAAAATAGAGTTGAATCCCATGCAGTTTTTGGTACTATGAGCAAGAGTTGTTTTCTGGTAAGGAAAGTCACTATTGCGCTCCCATTGTCATACACAGTGCATATAGCACTCGTGTCTGTTCCCAGCAAGTACAGTGTATTGGACTGAAGAGGAGCTACTGTTCTTTTCAGTTTCCTAAGCAGAGTTGAACTAGATATGGCCCGTGTTTGCAGGAAGCACAGTTCTTTAGTTCTGAGCCAGCTCACTGTTCTGGCCCCATAGGAAACACAGTAGAGTAGAAGAATGCTCATTTCTCAAAAGCAGAGTGTGTTTCTTGTAAGGCGAGCTAGCGTTTGTTTCCCAGTCCTAAATGGAGTTGAATCACATGCAGTTTCTAGTCCTATGATCAAGACCTGTTTTCTAGTAAGAAGAGTCACTATTGCGCTCCCAATACCATACACAGGGCAAATAGCACTTGCTTCTGTTAACAGCTACTACAGTGTATTGGACTGAAGAGGAGCTACTGTTCTTGTCAGTTTCCTAAGCAGAGTTGAACTAGATATGGCCCGTGTGTGTAGGAAGCACACCTCTTTTGCTCTGAGCAAGCTCACTGTTCGGATCCCTTAGGAAACACAGTGGAGTAGAAGAGTGCTCTTTTTTCAAAAGCAGAGTGTGTTTCTTCTAAGGCGAGCTAGTGTTTGTTTCCCAGTCCTACATGGAGTTGAATCCCATGCAGGTTATGTTCCTACAAGCAAGAGTTGTTTTCCTGTAAGAAGAATCACTATTGTGCTCCCATTTTCATACACTGGACAAATAGCACTGGTGTCTGTTCCTAGCAAGTACAGTGTATTGGACTGAAGAGGAGCTACTGTTCTTGTCAGTTTCCTAAGCAGAGTTGAACTAGATATGGCCCGTGTGTGTAGGAAGCACAGTTCATTTTTCTGAGCAAGCTCACTTTTCTGGCCATTTAAGA
Source organism: Peromyscus eremicus (assembly GCF_949786415.1). Lineage (NCBI taxonomy): Eukaryota > Metazoa > Chordata > Mammalia > Rodentia > Cricetidae > Peromyscus > Peromyscus eremicus. Next base: position 115,385 of record NW_026735508.1, on the reverse strand, counting down.
AACACAGGAGAGTAGAAGAATGCTCATTTCTCAAAAGCAGAGTGTGTTTCTTGTAAGGCGAACTGCTGTTTGTTTCCCATTCCTAAATTGAGTTGAATCTCATGCAGTTTCTGGTCCTTCAAGGAAGAGTTGTTTTCTGGTAGAAGAGTCACTACTGTGCTCCCATTGCCATACACAGTGCAAATAGCACTCGCGTCTGTTCCCAGCAAGTACAGTGTATTGGACTGAAGAGGAGCTACTGTTCTAGTCAGTTTCCTAAGCAGAGTGGAACTAGATATGGCCCGTGTGTGTAGGAAGCACAGTTCTTTTGTTCTGAGCAAGCTCACTGTTCTGGCCCTATAGGAAGCACAGTAGAGTAGAAGAGTGCTCTTTTCTCAAAAGCAGAGTGTGTTTCTTGTAAGGCAAGCTAGAGTTTGTTTCTCAGTCCTAAATAGATTTGAATCCCATGCAGTTTTTGTTACTATGAGCAAGAGTTGTTTTCTGGTAAGGAAAGTCACTATTGCGCTCCCATTGCCATACACAGTGCAAATAGCACTCGCGTCTGTTCCCAGCAAGAACAGTGAATTTGACTGAAGAGGAGCTACTGTTCTTGTCAGTTTCCTAACCAGAGTTGAACTAGATATGGTCGTGTATGTAGGAAGCACAGTTCTTTTGTTCTGAGCAAGCTCACTGATCTGGCCCTATAGGAAACACAGTAGAGTAGAAGAATGCTCTTTCTCAAAAGAAGAGTGTGTTTCTTGTAAGGCAAGCTAGCGTTTGTTTCCCTGTCCTAAATGGAGTTGATTCACATGCAGTTTCTGGTCCTAGGAATAAGAGTTGTTTTCTGGTGAGAAGAGTCACTATTGTGCTCCCATTGCCATACATAGTGCAAAGAGCACTAGCATCTGTTCTCAGCAAGTACAGTTTATTGGACTGAGGAGAAGCTACTGTTCTTGTCAGGTTCCTAAGCAGAGTTGAGGTAGATATGGCCCGTGAATTTAGGAAGCACAGTTCTTTTGTTCTGAGCAAACTCACTGTTTTGGCCCTATAGGAAACACACTAGAGTAGAAGAGTGCTCTTTTGTCAGAAGCAGAGTGTGTTTCTTGTAAGGCGAGCTAGCGATTGTTTCCTAGTCCTAAATAGAGTTGAATCCCATGCTTTTCTGGTCCTACGAGCAAGAGTTGTTTTCTGGTAAGAAGAGTCACTATTGCGCTCCCATTGCCATACACAGTGCAAATAGCACTCTTGTCTGTTCCCAGCAAGTACAGTGTATTGGAATGAAGAGGAGCTACTGTTCTTGTCAGTTTCATAAGCAAAGTTGAACTAGATATGTCCCGTGTTTGCAGGAAGCACAGTTCTTTTGTTCTGAGCAAGCTCACTGTTCTGGCCCCATAGGAAACACAGTAGAGTAGAAGAATGCTCATTTCTCAAAAGCAGAGTGTGTTTCTTGTAAGGCGAGCTAGTGTTTGTTTCCCAGTCCTAAATGGAGTTGATTCACATGCAGTTTCTGGTCCTAGGAATAAGAGTTGTTTTCTGGTGAGAAGAGTCACTATTGAGCTCCCATTGCCATACACAGTGCAAATAGCTCTAGCGTCTGTTCCCAGCAAGTACAGTGTATTGCACTGAAGAGGAGCTACTGTTCTTGTCAGTATCCTAAGCAGAGTTGAACTAGATATGGCCGTGTGTGTAGGAAGCACAGTTTTTTTTTCTGAGCAAGCTCACTGTTCGGACCCCATAGGAAACACAGTAGAGTAGAAGAGTGCTTTTTTTTCAAAAGCAGAGTGTGTTTCTTTTAAGGCGAGCTAGCGTTTGTTTCCCATTCCTAAATGGAGTGTAATCACATGCAGTTTGTGTTCCTACGAGCAAGAGTTGTTTTCTGGTAAGGAAAGTCACTATTGAGCTCCCATTGCCATACACAGAGCAAATAGCCCTCCCATCAGTTCCCAGCAAGTACAGTGTATTGGACTGAAGAGGTGCTACTGTTCTTCTCAGATTCCTAAGCAGAGTTGAACTAGATATGGCCCGTGTGTGTAGGAAGCACAGTTCTTTTTTTCTGAGCAAGCTCACTGTTCTGGCCCTATGGGAAACACAGTAGAGTAGAAGAGTGCTCTTTTCAAAAAAGCAGATTGTGTTTCTTGTAAGGGGAGCTAGCGTTTGTTTCCCAGTCCTATATGGAGTTGAATCACATGCAGTTTCTGGTCCTACGAGCAAGAGTTGTTTTTTGGTAAGGAAAGTCACTAATGCGCTCCCATTGCCATACACAGGGCAAATAGCACATGCGTCTGTTCCCAGCAAGTACAGTGTATCAGACTGAAGAGGAGCTACTGTTCTTGTCAGTTTCCTAAGCAGAGTTGAACTAGATATGGCCCGTGTGTGTAGGAAGCACAGTTCTTTTGTTCTGAGCAAGCTCAGTGTTCGGACACCATAGGAAACACACTAGAGTAGAAGTGTGCTCTTTTCTCAAAAGCAGAGTGTGTTTCTTGTAAGGTGAGCTAGAGTTTGTTTCACAGTCCTAAATGGAGTTGAATCACAGGCAGTTTCTAGTCCTACGATCAAGAGCTGTTTTCTAGTAAGAAGAGTTACTATTGCACTCCCATTGCCATACACAGTGCAAATAGCACTCGCGTCTTTTCCCAGCAAGTACCGTGTATTGGACAGAAGAAGAGCTACTGTTCTTGTCAGTTTCCTAAGCAGATTTGAACTAGATATGGCCCGTGTGTGTAGGAAGCACAGTTCTTTTGTTCTGAGCAAGCTCACTGTTCTGGCCCTATAGGAAACACAGTAGAGTAGAAGAATGCTCATTTCTCAAAAGTAGAGTGTGTTTCTTGTAAGGCGAGCTAGCATTTGTTTCCCAGGCCTAAATGGAGATCAATCACATGCAGTTTCTGGTCCTATGAGCAAGAGTTGTTTTCTGGTAAGAAGAGTCTCTATTGTGCTACCATTGCCATACACAGTGCAAATAGCTCTCGCATCTGTTTCCAGCAAGTACAGTGTATTGGACTGAAGAGGAGCTACTGTTCTTGTCAGTTTCCTAAGCAGAGTTGAACAAGATATGGCCCGTGTGTGTAGGAAGCACAGTTCTTTGTTCTGAGAAAGCTCACTGTTGTGGCCCTATAGGGAACACCGTAGAGTAGAAGAGTGCTCTTTTCTCAAAAGCAGAGTGGGTTTCTTGTAAGGCGAGCCTGTGTTTGTTTCCAAGTCCTAAATGGAGTTGAGTCACATGTAGTTTCTGGTCCTACGAGCAAGTGTTGTTTTCTGGTAAGAATAGTCTCTATTGTGCTCCCATTGTCATACACAGGGCAAATAGCACTGGCGTCTGTTCCCAGCAAGTACAGTGTATTGTACTGAAGAGAAGCTACTGTTCTTGTCAGTTTCCTAAGCAGAGTTTAACTAGATATGGCCCGTGTATTTAGGAAGCACAGTTCTTTGGTATGAGCAACCTCACTGTTCGGACACCATTGGAAACACACTAGAGTAGATGAGTGCTCTTTTCTCAAAAGCAGAGTGTGTTTCTTGTAAGGCGAGCTAGCGTTTGTTTCCCAGTCCTAAATGGAGTTGAATCACATGCTGTTTCTAGTCCTATGATCAAGAGTTGTTTTCTAGTAAGAAGAGTCACTATTGTGCTCCCATTGCCATACACAGTGCAAATAGGACTCTTGTCTGTTCCCAGCAAGTACAGTGTATTGGACTGAAGAGGAGCTACTGTTCTTGTCAGTTTCCTAAGCAGAGTTGAACTAGATATGGCCCGTTTGTGTAGGAAGCACAGTTCTTTTTTTCTGAGCAAGATCAGTGTTCGGACACCGTAGGAAACACACTAGAGTAGAAGAGTGCTCTTTTCTCAAAAGCAGAGTGTGTTTCTTGTAAGGCGAGCTAGCGTTTGTTTCCCAGTCCTAAATGGAGTTGAATCACATGCAGTTTCTAGTCCTACGAGCAAGAGTTGTTTTCTAGTAAGAAGAGTTACTATTGTGCTCCCATTGCCATACACAGTGCAAATAGCACTGGCGTCTGTTCCCAGCAAGTACAGTGTATTGGACTGAAGAGGAGCTACTGTTCTTGTCAGTTTCCTAAGCAGAGTTGAACTAGATATGGCCTGTGTGTGCTGGAAGCACAGTTCTTTGTTCTGAGCAAGCTCACTGTTTTGGCCCTATAGGAAACACACTAGAGTAGAAGAGTGCTCTTTTCTCAAAAGCAGAGTGGGTTTCTTGTAAGGCAAGCTAGCGATTGTTTCCCAGTAATAAATGGAGTTGAATCACATGCAGTTTCTGGTCCTACGAGCAAGAGTTGTTTTCTGGTAAGAAGAGTCAATATTGTGGTCCAATTGCCATATACAGTGCAAATAGGACTCGCGTCTCTTCCCAGCAAGTGCAGTGTATTGGATTGCAGAGGAGCTACTGTTCCTGTCAGTTTCCTAAGCAGAGTTGAACAAGATATGGCCCGTGTGTGTAGTAATCACAGTTCTTTTGTTCTGAGCAAGGTCACTGTTCTGGCCCCATAAGAAACACAGTGGAATAGAAGAGTGCTCTTTTCTCAAAAGCAGAGTGTGTTTCTTGTAAGGCAAGCTATCGTTTGTTTACCAGTCTTAAATTGAGTTGAATTGCATGCAGTTTCTGGTAATATGAGCAAGAGTTTTTTTCTGGTAAGATGAGACACTATTGCGCTCCCATTGTCATACACAGGGCAAATAGCAATCGGTCTGTTCCCAGCATGTACTGTGCATTGGACTGAAGAGGATCTACTGTTCTTGTTCAGTTTCCTAAGCAGAACTGAACTAGATATGGCCCGCGTGTTTAGGAAGCACAATTCTTTTTTTTCTGAGCAAGCTCACTGTTATGACCCCATAGGAAACACACTAGAGTAGAAGAGTGCTCTTTTCTCAAAAGCAGAGTGTGTTTCTTGTAAGGCGAGCTAGCGTTTGTATCCCAGTCCTAAATGGAGTTGAATCACATGCAGATTTTGGTCCTACGAGCAAGAGTTGTTTTCTGGTAAGAAGAGTCACTATTGTGCTCCCATTGCCATACACAGTGCAAATAGCACTCCCGTCTGTTCCCAGCAAGAACAGTGAATTGGACTGAAGAGGAGCAACTGTTCTTGTCAGTTTCCTAAGGAGAGTTGAACCACATATGGCCGATGTGTGTAGGAAGCACAGTTCTTTTGTTCCAAGCAAGCTCACTGTTCTGGCCCTATAGGAAACATAGTAGAGTAGAAGAGTGCTCTTTCTCAGAAGCAGAGTGTGTTTCTTTTAAGGCGAGCTAGTGTTTGATTCCCAGTCCTAAATAGAGTTGATTCACATGCAGTTTCTAGTCCTACGAGCAAGAGTTGTTTTCTGGTAAGAAGAGTCACTATTGCGCTCCCATTGACATACATAGTGCAAAGAGCACTCGCGTCTGCTCCCAGCAAGTATAGTTTATTGGACTGAAGAGGAGCTACTGTTCTTGTCAGTTTCCGAAGCAGAGTTGAACTAGATATGGCCCGTGGGTGTAGGAAGCACAGTTCTTTTGTTCTGAGCAAGCTCACTGTTCGGACCCCTTAGGAAACACAGTAAAGTAGAAGAGTGCTCTTTTCTCAAAAGCAGCGTGTGTTTCTTGTAAGGCAAGCTAGCGTTTGTTTCCCAGTCCTAAGTGGAGTTGTATCACATGCAGTTTCTGGTCATAGGAACAAGAGTTGTTTTCTGGTAAGAAGAGTCACTATTGCGCTCCCATTGTCATATACAGGGCAAATAGCACTGGCATCTGTTCCCAGCATGTACTGTGTATTGGACTGAACAGGATCTACTGTTCTTGTCAGTTTCCTAAGCAGAATTGAAATAGATATGGCCGTGTGTGTAGGAAGCACAGTTCTTTTGTTCTGAGCAAGCTCAGTGTTCGGACACCATAGGAAAAACCCTAGAGAAGAAGAGTGCTCTTTTCTCAAAAGCAGAGTGTGTTTCTTGTAAGGCAAGGTAGCGTTTGTTTCCCAGTCCTACCTGGAGTTGAATCCCATGCAGTTTCTGGTCCTACGAGCAAGAATTGTTTTCTGGTAAGAAGAGTCACTATTGTGCTTCCATTGCCATACACAGTGCAAATAGCACTCGCGTCTGTTCCCAGCAAGAACAGTGAATTGGACTGAAGAGGAGATACTGTTCTCGTCAGTTTTCTAATCAGAGTTGAACTAGATATGGCCCGTGTGTGTAGGAAGCACAGTTCTTTGGTTCTGAGCAAGCTCACTGTTCTGGCCCTATAGGAAACACCGTAGAGTAGAAGAGTGCTCTTTTCTCAAAAGCAGAGTGTGTTTCTTGTAAGGCAAGGTAGCGTTTGTTTCCCAGTCCTAAATGGAGTTGAATCACATGCAGTTTCTGGTCCTATGAACAAGAGTTGTTTTCTGCTAAGAAGAGTCACTATTGTGCTCCCATTTTCATACACTGGACAAATAGCACTGGCGTCTGTTCCTAGCAAGTACAGTGTATTGGACTGAAGAGGAGCTACTGTTCTTGTAAGTTTCCTAAGCAGAGTTGAACTAGATATGGCCCGTGTGTGTAGGAAGCACAGTTCATTTGTTCTAAGCAAGCTCACTGTTCTCGCCCTATAGGAAACACAGTAGAGTAAAAGAATGCTCATTTCTCAAAAGCAGAGTGTGTTTCTTGTAAGGCGAACTAGTGTTTGTTTCCCAGTCCTAAATGGAGTTGAATCACATGCAGTTTCTAGTCCTGTGATCAAGAGTTGTTTTCTAGTAAGAAGAGTCACTATTGCGCTCCCATTGTCATACACAGTGCAAATAGCACTCGCGTCTGTTCCCAGCAAGTACAGTGTATTGGACTAAAGAGGAGCTACTGTTCTTGTCAGTTTCCTAAGCAGAGTGGAACTAGATATGGCCTGTATGTATAGGAAGCACAGCTCTTTTGCTCTGAGCAAACTCACGGTTCGGGCTCCATAGGAAACACAGCAGAGCAGAAGAGTGCTCTTTTCTCAAAAGCAGAGTGTGTTTCTTGTAAGGTGAGCTAGTGTTTGTTTCCCAGTCCTACATGGAGTTGAATCCCATGCAGTTTCTGGTCCTATGAGCAAGAGTTTTTTTCTGGTAAGAAGAGTCACTATTGTGCTTCCTTTGCCATACACAGTGCAAATAGCACTCGCGTCTGTTCCCAGCAAGAACAGTGAATTGGACTGAAGAGGAGCTACTGTTCTTGTCAGTTTCCTAAGCAGAGTGGAACTAGATATGGCCCCTGTGTGTAGGAAGCACATTTCTTTTGTTCTGAGCAAGCTCACTGTTCTGGCCCTATAGGAAGCACAGTAGAGAAGAAGAGTGCTCTTTTCTCAAAAGCAGAGTGTGTTTCCTGTAAGGTGAGCTAGAGTTTGTTTCTCAGTCCTAAATAGATTTGAATCCCATGCAGTTTTTGTTACTATGAGCAAGAGTTTTTTTCTGGTAAGGAAAATCACTATTGCGCTCCCATTGCCATACACAGTGCAAATAGCACTCGCGTCTGTTCCCAGCAAGAACAGTGAATTGGACTAAAGAGGATCTACTGTTCTTGTCAGTTTCCTAACCAGAGTTGAACTAGATATGGCCCGTGTATGTAGGAAGCACAGTTCTTTTGTTCTGAGCAAGCTCACTGATCTGGGCCTATAGGAAACACAGTAGAGTAGAAGAATGCTCTTTCTCAAAAGAAGAGTGTGTTTCTTGTAAGGCAAGCTAGCGTTTGTTTCCCTGGCCTAAATGGAGTTGATTCACATGCAGTTTCTGGTCCTAGGAATAAGAGTTGTTTTCTGGTAAGAAGAGTCACTATTGTGCTCCCATTGCCATACACAGTGCAAAGAGCACTCGCGTCTGTTCTCAGCAAGTACAGTTTATTGGACTGAAGAGAAGCTACTGTTCTTGTCAGGTTCCTAAGCAGAGTTGAGGTAGATATGGCCCGTGAGTGTAGGAAGCACATTTCTTTTGTTCTGAGCAAACTCACTGTTTTGGCCCTATAGGAAACACTCTAGAGTAGAAGAGTGCTCTTTTGTCAAAAGCCGAGTGTGTTTCTTGTAAGGCGAGCTTGCGATTGTTTCCAAGTCTTAAATAGAGTTGAATCCCATGCATTTCTGGTCCTACGAGCAATAGTTGTTTTCTGGTAAGAAGAGTCACTATTGTGCTCTCATTGCCATACACAGTGCAAATAGTACTCGTGTCTGTTCCAAGCAAGAACAGTGAATTGGACTGAAGAGGAGCTACTGTTCTTGTCAGTTTCCTAAGCAGAGTGGAACTAGATATGGCCCCTGTGTGTACGAAGCACATTTCTTTTGTTCTGAGCAAGCTCACTGTTCTGGCCCTATAGGAAGCACAGAAGAGTAGAAGAGTGCTCTTTTGTCAAAAGCAGAGTGTGTTTCTTATAAGGTGAGCTAGCGTTTGTTTCCCAGTCCAAAATAGAGTTGAATCCCATGCAGTTTTTGGTACTATGAGCAAGAGTTGTTTTCTGGTAAGGAAAGTCACTATTGCGCTCCCATTGTCATACACAGTGCATATAGCACTCGTGTCTGTTCCCAGCAAGTACAGTGTATTGGACTGAAGAGGAGCTACTGTTCTTTTCAGTTTCCTAAGCAGAGTTGAACTAGATATGGCCCGTGTTTGCAGGAAGCACAGTTCTTTAGTTCTGAGCCAGCTCACTGTTCTGGCCCCATAGGAAACACAGTAGAGTAGAAGAATGCTCATTTCTCAAAAGCAGAGTGTGTTTCTTGTAAGGCGAGCTAGCGTTTGTTTCCCAGTCCTAAATGGAGTTGAATCACATGCAGTTTCTAGTCCTATGATCAAGACTTGTTTTCTAGTAAGAAGAGTCACTATTGCGCTCCCAATACCATACACAGGGCAAATAGCACTTGCTTCTGTTAACAGCTACTACAGTGTATTGGACTGAAGAGGAGCTACTGTTCTTGTCAGTTTCCTAAGCAGAGTTGAACTAGATATGGCCCGTGTGTGTAGGAAGCACACCTCTTTTGCTCTGAGCAAGCTCACTGTTCGGATCCCTTAGGAAACACAGTGGAGTAGAAGAGTGCTCTTTTTTCAAAAGCAGAGTGTGTTTCTTCTAAGGCGAGCTAGTGTTTGTTTCCCAGTCCTACATGGAGTTGAATCCCATGCAGGTTATGTTCCTACAAGCAAGAGTTGTTTTCCTGTAAGAAGAATCACTATTGTGCTCCCATTTTCATACACTGGACAAATAGCACTGGTGTCTGTTCCTAGCAAGTACAGTGTATTGGACTGAAGAGGAGCTACTGTTCTTGTCAGTTTCCTAAGCAGAGTTGAACTAGATATGGCCCGTGTGTGTAGGAAGCACAGTTCATTTTTCTGAGCAAGCTCACTTTTCTGGCCATTTAAGAAACACAGGAGAGTAGAAGAATGCTCATTTCTCAAAAGCAGAGTGTGTTTCTTGTAAGGCGAACTGCTGTTTGTTTCCCATTCCTAAATTGAGTTGAATCTCATGCAGTTTCTGGTCCTTCAAGGAAGAGTTGTTTTCTGGTAGAAGAGTCACTACTGTGCTCCCATTGCCATACACAGTGCAAATAGCACTCGCGTCTGTTCCCAGCAAGTACAGTGTATTGGACTGAAGAGGAGCTACTGTTCTAGTCAGTTTCCTAAGCAGAGTGGAACTAGATATGGCCCGTGTGTGTAGGAAGCACAGTTCTTTTGTTCTGAGCAAGCTCACTGTTCTGGCCCTATAGGAAGCACAGTAGAGTAGAAGAGTGCTCTTTTCTCAAAAGCAGAGTGGGTTTCTTGTAAGGCGAGCCTGTGTTTGTTTCCAAGTCCTAAATGGAGTTGAGTCACATGTAGTTTCTGGTCCTACGAGCAAGTGTTGTTTTCTGGTAAGAATAGTCTCTATTGTGCTCCCATTGTCATACACAGGGCAAATAGCACTGGCGTCTGTTCCCAGCAAGTACAGTGTATTGTACTGAAGAGAAGCTACTGTTCTTGTCAGTTTCCTAAGCAGAGTTTAACTAGATATGGCCCGTGTATTTAGGAAGCACAGTTCTTTGGTATGAGCAACCTCACTGTTCGGACACCATTGGAAACACACTAGAGTAGATGAGTGCTCTTTTCTCAAAAGCAGAGTGTGTTTCTTGTAAGGCGAGCTAGCGTTTGTTTCCCAGTCCTAAATGGAGTTGAATCACATGCTGTTTCTAGTCCTATGATCAAGAGTTGTTTTCTAGTAAGAAGAGTCACTATTGTGCTCCCATTGCCATACACAGTGCAAATAGGACTCTTGTCTGTTCCCAGCAAGTACAGTGTATTGGACTGAAGAGGAGCTACTGTTCTTGTCAGTTTCCTAAGCAGAGTTGAACTAGATATGGCCCGTTTGTGTAGGAAGCACAGTTCTTTTTTTCTGAGCAAGATCAGTGTTCGGACACCGTAGGAAACACACTAGAGTAGAAGAGTGCTCTTTTCTCAAAAGCAGAGTGTGTTTCTTGTAAGGCGAGCTAGCGTTTGTTTCCCAGTCCTAAATGGAGTTGAATCACATGCAGTTTCTAGTCCTATGAGCAAGAGTTGTTTTCTAGTAAGAAGAGTTACTATTGTGCTCCCATTGCCATACACAGTGCAAATAGGACTCTTGTCTGTTCCCAGCAAGTACAGTGTATTGGACTGAAGAGGAGCTACTGTTCTTGTCAGTTTCCTAAGCAGAGTTGAACTAGATATGGCCCGTTTGTGCTGGAAGCACAGTTCTTTTTTTCTGAGCAAGATCAGTGTTCGGACACCGTAGGAAACACACTAGAGTAGAAGAGTGCTCTTTTCTCAAAAGCAGAGTGTGTTTCTTGTAAGGCGAGCTAGCGTTTGTTTCCCAGTCCTAAATGGAGTTGAATCACATGCAGTTTCTAGTCCTACGAGCAAGAGTTGTTTTCTAGTAAGAAGAGTTACTATTGTGCTCCCATTGCCATACACAGTGCAAATAGCACTGGCGTCTGTTCCCAGCAAGTACAGTGTATTGGACTGAAGAGGAGCTACTGTTCTTGTCAGTTTCCTAAGCAGAGTTGAACTAGATATGGCCTGTGTGTGCTGGAAGCACAGTTCTTTGTTCTGAGCAAGCTCACTGTTCTGGCCCTATAGGAAACACACTAGAGTAGAAGAGTGCTCTTTTCTCAAAAGCAGAGTGGGTTTCTTGTAAGGCAAGCTAGCGATTGTTTCCCAGTAATAAATGGAGTTGAATCACATGCAGTTTCTGGTCCTACGAGCAAGAGTTGTTTTCTGGTAAGAAGAGTCAATATTGTGGTCCAATTGCCATATACAGTGCAAATAGGACTCGCGTCTCTTCCCAGCAAGTGCAGTGTATTGGATTGCAGAGGAGCTACTGTTCCTGTCAGTTTCCTAAGCAGAGTTGAACAAGATATGGCCCGTGTGTGTAGTAATCACAGTTCTTTTGTTCTGAGCAAGGTCACTGTTCTGGCCCCATAAGAAACACAGTGGAATAGAAGAGTGCTCTTTTCTCAAAAGCAGAGTGTGTTTCTTGTAAGGCAAGCTATCGTTTGTTTACCAGTCTTAAATTGAGTTGAATTGCATGCAGTTTCTGGTAATATGAGCAAGAGTTTTTTTCTGGTAAGATGAGACACTATTGCGCTCCCATTGTCATACACAGGGCAAATAGCAATCGGTCTGTTCCCAGCATGTACTGTGCATTGGACTGAAGAGGATCTACTGTTCTTGTTCAGTTTCCTAAGCAGAACTGAACTAGATATGGCCCGCGTGTTTAGGAAGCACAATTCTTTTTTTTCTGAGCAAGCTCACTGTTATGACCCCATAGGAAACACACTAGAGTAGAAGAGTGCTCTTTTCTCAAAAGCAGAGTGTGTTTCTTGTAAGGCGAGCTAGCGTTTGTATCCCAGTCCTAAATGGAGTTGAATCACATGCAGATTTTGGTCCTACGAGCAAGAGTTGTTTTCTGGTAAGAAGAGTCACTATTGTGCTCCCATTGCCATACACAGTGCAAATAGCACTCCCGTCTGTTCCCAGCAAGAACAGTGAATTGGACTGAAGAGGAGCAACTGTTCTTGTCAGTTTCCTAAGGAGAGTTGAACCACATATGGCCGATGTGTGTAGGAAGCACAGTTCTTTTGTTCCAAGCAAGCTCACTGTTCTGGCCCTATAGGAAACATAGTAGAGTAGAAGAGTGCTCTTTCTCAGAAGCAGAGTGTGTTTCTTTTAAGGCGAGCTAGTGTTTGATTCCCAGTCCTAAATAGAGTTGATTCACATGCAGTTTCTAGTCCTACGAGCAAGAGTTGTTTTCTGGTAAGAAGAGTCACTATTGCGCTCCCATTGACATACATAGTGCAAAGAGCACTCGCGTCTGCTCCCAGCAAGTATAGTTTATTGGACTGAAGAGGAGCTACTGTTCTTGTCAGTTTCCGAAGCAGAGTTGAACTAGATATGGCCCGTGGGTGTAGGAAGCACAGTTCTTTTGTTCTGAGCAAGCTCACTGTTCGGACCCCTTAGGAAACACAGTAAAGTAGAAGAGTGCTCTTTTCTCAAAAGCAGCGTGTGTTTCTTGTAAGGCAAGCTAGCGTTTGTTTCCCAGTCCTAAGTGGAGTTGTATCACATGCAGTTTCTGGTCATAGGAACAAGAGTTGTTTTCTGGTAAGAAGAGTCACTATTGCGCTCCCATTGTCATATACAGGGCAAATAGCACTGGCATCTGTTCCCAGCATGTACTGTGTATTGGACTGAACAGGATCTACTGTTCTTGTCAGTTTCCTAAGCAGAATTGAAATAGATATGGCCGTGTGTGTAGGAAGCACAGTTCTTTTGTTCTGAGCAAGCTCAGTGTTCGGACACCATAGGAAAAACCCTAGAGAAGAAGAGTGCTCTTTTCTCAAAAGCAGAGTGTGTTTCTTGTAAGGCAAGGTAGCGTTTGTTTCCCAGTCCTACCTGGAGTTGAATCCCATGCAGTTTCTGGTCCTACGAGCAAGAATTGTTTTCTGGTAAGAAGAGTCACTATTGTGCTTCCATTGCCATACACAGTGCAAATAGCACTCGCGTCTGTTCCCAGCAAGAACAGTGAATTGGACTGAAGAGGAGATACTGTTCTCGTCAGTTTTCTAATCAGAGTTGAACTAGATATGGCCCGTGTGTGTAGGAAGCACAGTTCTTTGGTTCTGAGCAAGCTCACTGTTCTGGCCCTATAGGAAACACCGTAGAGTAGAAGAGTGCTCTTTTCTCAAAAGCAGAGTGTGTTTCTTGTAAGGCAAGGTAGCGTTTGTTTCCCAGTCCTAAATGGAGTTGAATCACATGCAGTTTCTGGTCCTATGAACAAGAGTTGTTTTCTGCTAAGAAGAGTCACTATTGTGCTCCCATTTTCATACACTGGACAAATAGCACTGGCGTCTGTTCCTAGCAAGTACAGTGTATTGGACTGAAGAGGAGCTACTGTTCTTGTAAGTTTCCTAAGCAGAGTTGAACTAGATATGGCCCGTGTGTGTAGGAAGCACAGTTCATTTGTTCTAAGCAAGCTCACTGTTCTCGCCCTATAGGAAACACAGTAGAGTAAAAGAATGCTCATTTCTCAAAAGCAGAGTGTGTTTCTTGTAAGGCGAACTAGTGTTTGTTTCCCAGTCCTAAATGGAGTTGAATCACATGCAGTTTCTAGTCCTGTGATCAAGAGTTGTTTTCTAGTAAGAAGAGTCACTATTGCGCTCCCATTGTCATACACAGTGCAAATAGCACTCGCGTCTGTTCCCAGCAAGTACAGTGTATTGGACTAAAGAGGAGCTACTGTTCTTGTCAGTTTCCTAAGCAGAGTGGAACTAGATATGGCCTGTATGTATAGGAAGCACAGCTCTTTTGCTCTGAGCAAACTCACGGTTCGGGCTCCATAGGAAACACAGCAGAGCAGAAGAGTGCTCTTTTCTCAAAAGCAGAGTGTGTTTCTTGTAAGGTGAGCTAGTGTTTGTTTCCCAGTCCTACATGGAGTTGAATCCCATGCAGTTTCTGGTCCTATGAGCAAGAGTTTTTTTCTGGTAAGAAGAGTCACTATTGTGCTTCCTTTGCCATACACAGTGCAAATAGCACTCGCGTCTGTTCCCAGCAAGAACAGTGAATTGGACTGAAGAGGAGCTACTGTTCTTGTCAGTTTCCTAAGCAGAGTGGAACTAGATATGGCCCCTGTGTGTAGGAAGCACATTTCTTTTGTTCTGAGCAAGCTCACTGTTCTGGCCCTATAGGAAGCACAGTAGAGAAGAAGAGTGCTCTTTTCTCAAAAGCAGAGTGTGTTTCCTGTAAGGTGAGCTAGAGTTTGTTTCTCAGTCCTAAATAGATTTGAATCCCATGCAGTTTTTGTTACTATGAGCAAGAGTTTTTTTCTGGTAAGGAAAATCACTATTGCGCTCCCATTGCCATACACAGTGCAAATAGCACTCGCGTCTGTTCCCAGCAAGAACAGTGAATTGGACTAAAGAGGATCTACTGTTCTTGTCAGTTTCCTAACCAGAGTTGAACTAGATATGGCCCGTGTATGTAGGAAGCACAGTTCTTTTGTTCTGAGCAAGCTCACTGATCTGGGCCTATAGGAAACACAGTAGAGTAGAAGAATGCTCTTTCTCAAAAGAAGAGTGTGTTTCTTGTAAGGCAAGCTAGCGTTTGTTTCCCTGGCCTAAATGGAGTTGATTCACATGCAGTTTCTGGTCCTAGGAATAAGAGTTGTTTTCTGGTAAGAAGAGTCACTATTGTGCTCCCATTGCCATACACAGTGCAAAGAGCACTCGCGTCTGTTCTCAGCAAGTACAGTTTATTGGACTGAAGAGAAGCTACTGTTCTTGTCAGGTTCCTAAGCAGAGTTGAGGTAGATATGGCCCGTGAGTGTAGGAAGCACATTTCTTTTGTTCTGAGCAAACTCACTGTTTTGGCCCTATAGGAAACACTCTAGAGTAGAAGAGTGCTCTTTTGTCAAAAGCCGAGTGTGTTTCTTGTAAGGCGAGCTTGCGATTGTTTCCAAGTCTTAAATAGAGTTGAATCCCATGCATTTCTGGTCCTACGAGCAATAGTTGTTTTCTGGTAAGAAGAGTCACTATTGTGCTCTCATTGCCATACACAGTGCAAATAGTACTCGTGTCTGTTCCAAGCAAGAACAGTGAATTGGACTGAAGAGGAGCTACTGTTCTTGTCAGTTTCCTAAGCAGAGTGGAACTAGATATGGCCCCTGTGTGTACGAAGCACATTTCTTTTGTTCTGAGCAAGCTCACTGTTCTGGCCCTATAGGAAGCACAGAAGAGTAGAAGAGTGCTCTTTTGTCAAAAGCAGAGTGTGTTTCTTATAAGGTGAGCTAGCGTTTGTTTCCCAGTCCAAAATAGAGTTGAATCCCATGCAGTTTTTGGTACTATGAGCAAGAGTTGTTTTCTGGTAAGGAAAGTCACTATTGCGCTCCCATTGTCATACACAGTGCATATAGCACTCGTGTCTGTTCCCAGCAAGTACAGTGTATTGGACTGAAGAGGAGCTACTGTTCTTTTCAGTTTCCTAAGCAGAGTTGAACTAGATATGGCCCGTGTTTGCAGGAAGCACAGTTCTTTAGTTCTGAGCCAGCTCACTGTTCTGGCCCCATAGGAAACACAGTAGAGTAGAAGAATGCTCATTTCTCAAAAGCAGAGTGTGTTTCTTGTAAGGCGAGCTAGCGTTTGTTTCCCAGTCCTAAATGGAGTTGAATCACATGCAGTTTCTAGTCCTATGATCAAGACTTGTTTTCTAGTAAGAAGAGTCACTATTGCGCTCCCAATACCATACACAGGGCAAATAGCACTTGCTTCTGTTAACAGCTACTACAGTGTATTGGACTGAAGAGGAGCTACTGTTCTTGTCAGTTTCCTAAGCAGAGTTGAACTAGATATGGCCCGTGTGTGTAGGAAGCACACCTCTTTTGCTCTGAGCAAGCTCACTGTTCGGATCCCTTAGGAAACACAGTGGAGTAGAAGAGTGCTCTTTTTTCAAAAGCAGAGTGTGTTTCTTCTAAGGCGAGCTAGTGTTTGTTTCCCAGTCCTACATGGAGTTGAATCCCATGCAGGTTATGTTCCTACAAGCAAGAGTTGTTTTCCTGTAAGAAGAATCACTATTGTGCTCCCATTTTCATACACTGGACAAATAGCACTGGTGTCTGTTCCTAGCAAGTACAGTGTATTGGACTGAAGAGGAGCTACTGTTCTTGTCAGTTTCCTAAGCAGAGTTGAACTAGATATGGCCCGTGTGTGTAGGAAGCACAGTTCATTTTTCTGAGCAAGCTCACTTTTCTGGCCATTTAAGAAACACAGGAGAGTAGAAGAATGCTCATTTCTCAAAAGCAGAGTGTGTTTCTTGTAAGGCGAACTGCTGTTTGTTTCCCATTCCTAAATTGAGTTGAATCTCATGCAGTTTCTGGTCCTTCAAGGAAGAGTTGTTTTCTGGTAGAAGAGTCACTACTGTGCTCCCATTGCCATACACAGTGCAAATAGCACTCGCGTCTGTTCCCAGCAAGTACAGTGTATTGGACTGAAGAGGAGCTACTGTTCTAGTCAGTTTCCTAAGCAGAGTGGAACTAGATATGGCCCGTGTGTGTAGGAAGCACAGTTCTTTTGTTCTGAGCAAGCTCACTGTTCTGGCCCTATAGGAAGCACAGTAGAGTAGAAGAGTGCTCTTTTCTCAAAAGCAGAGTGTGTTTCTTGTAAGGCAAGCTAGAGTTTGTTTCTCAGTCCTAAATAGATTTGAATCCCATGCAGTTTTTGTTACTATGAGCAAGAGTTGTTTTCTGGTAAGGAAAGTCACTATTGCGCTCCCATTGCCATACACAGTGCAAATAGCACTCGCGTCTGTTCCCAGCAAGAACAGTGAATTTGACTGAAGAGGAGCTACTGTTCTTGTCAGTTTCCTAACCAGAGTTGAACTAGATATGGTCGTGTATGTAGGAAGCACAGTTCTTTTGTTCTGAGCAAGCTCACTGATCTGGCCCTATAGGAAACACAGTAGAGTAGAAGAATGCTCTTTCTCAAAAGAAGAGTGTGTTTCTTGTAAGGCAAGCTAGCGTTTGTTTCCCTGTCCTAAATGGAGTTGATTCACATGCAGTTTCTGGTCCTAGGAATAAGAGTTGTTTTCTGGTGAGAAGAGTCACTATTGTGCTCCCATTGCCATACATAGTGCAAAGAGCACTAGCATCTGTTCTCAGCAAGTACAGTTTATTGGACTGAGGAGAAGCTACTGTTCTTGTCAGGTTCCTAAGCAGAGTTGAGGTAGATATGGCCCGTGAATTTAGGAAGCACAGTTCTTTTGTTCTGAGCAAACTCACTGTTTTGGCCCTATAGGAAACACACTAGAGTAGAAGAGTGCTCTTTTGTCAGAAGCAGAGTGTGTTTCTTGTAAGGCGAGCTAGCGATTGTTTCCTAGTCCTAAATAGAGTTGAATCCCATGCTTTTCTGGTCCTACGAGCAAGAGTTGTTTTCTGGTAAGAAGAGTCACTATTGCGCTCCCATTGCCATACACAGTGCAAATAGCACTCTTGTCTGTTCCCAGCAAGTACAGTGTATTGGAATGAAGAGGAGCTACTGTTCTTGTCAGTTTCATAAGCAAAGTTGAACTAGATATGTCCCGTGTTTGCAGGAAGCACAGTTCTTTTGTTCTGAGCAAGCTCACTGTTCTGGCCCCATAGGAAACACAGTAGAGTAGAAGAATGCTCATTTCTCAAAAGCAGAGTGTGTTTCTTGTAAGGCGAGCTAGTGTTTGTTTCCCAGTCCTAAATGGAGTTGATTCACATGCAGTTTCTGGTCCTAGGAATAAGAGTTGTTTTCTGGTGAGAAGAGTCACTATTGAGCTCCCATTGCCATACACAGTGCAAATAGCTCTAGCGTCTGTTCCCAGCAAGTACAGTGTATTGCACTGAAGAGGAGCTACTGTTCTTGTCAGTATCCTAAGCAGAGTTGAACTAGATATGGCCCGTGGGTGTAGGAAGCACAGTTCTTTTGTTCTGAGCAAGCTCAGTGT
Organism: Peromyscus eremicus; assembly: GCF_949786415.1. NCBI lineage: Eukaryota > Metazoa > Chordata > Mammalia > Rodentia > Cricetidae > Peromyscus > Peromyscus eremicus. Next base: position 97,484 of record NW_026735508.1, on the reverse strand, counting down.
TCAGACACCATAGGAAACACACTAGAGTAGAAGAGTAAACTTTTCTGAAAAGCAGAGTGTGTTTCTTGTAAGGCAAGCTAGCGTTTGTTTCCCAGTCCTAAATGGAGTTGAATCACATGCAGTTTCTAGTCCTATGATCAAGAGATGTTTTCTAGTAATATAAGTCACTATTGCGCTCCCAATACCATACACAGTGCAAATAGCACTCGCGTCTGTTCCCAGGAAGTACAGTGTATTGGACTGAAGAGGAGCTACTGTTCTTGTCAGTTTCCTAAGCAGAGTTGAACTAGATATGGCCCGTGTATGTAGGAAGCACAGCTCTTTTGCTCTGAGCAAGCTCACTGTTCGGACCACATAGGAAACACAGTGGAGTAGAAGAGTGCACTTTTTTCAAAAGCAGAGGGTGTTTCTTGTAAGGCGAGCTAGTGTTTGTTTCCCAGTCCTACATGGAGTTGAATCTTATGCAGTTTATGTTCCTATGAGCAAGAGTTGTTTTTGGGTAAGAAGAGTCACTATTGCGCTGCCATTTTCATACACTGGACAAATAGCACTGGTGTCTGTTCCTAGCAAGTACAGTGTATTGGACTGAAGAGGAGCTACTCTTCTTGTCAGTTTCCTAAGCAGAGTTGAACTAGATATGGCCCGTGTGTGTAGGAAGCACAGTATTTTGTTCTGAGCAAGCTCACCTTTCTGGCCCTATAAGAAACACAGTAGAGTAGAAGAATGCTCATTTCTCAAAAGCAGAGTGTGTTTCTTGTAAGGCGAACTACTGTTTGTTTCCCAGTCCTAAATGGAGTTGAATCACATGCAGTTTCTGGTCCTTCGAGGAAGAGTTGTTTTCTGGTAGAAGAGTCACTACTGTGCTCCCATTGCCATACACAGTGCAAATAGCACTCGCGTCTATACCCAGCAAGTACAGTGAATTGGACTGAAGAGGAGCTACTCTTCTAGTCAGTTTCCTAAGCAGAGTGGAACTAGATATGACCCGTGTGTGTAGGAAGCACGTTACTTTTGTTCTGAGCAAGCTCACTGTTCTCCCCCTATAGGAAACACAGTAGAGCAGAGGAGTGCTCTTTTCTCAAAAGCAGAGTGTGTTTCTTGTAAGGTGAGCTAGTGTTTGTTTCTCAGTCCTACATGGAGCTGAATCCCATGCAGTTTCTGATCCTACGAGCAAGAGTTGTTTTCTGGTAAGCAGAGTCACTATTGTGCTTCCATTGCCATATAGTGTGCAAATAGCACTCGCGTCTGTTCCCAGCAAGAACAGTGAATTGGACTGAAGAGGAGCTACTGTTCTTGTCAGTTTCCTAAGCAGAGTTGAACTAGACATGGCCCCTGTGTGTAGGAAGCACAATTCTTTTGTTCTGAGCAAGCTCACTGTTCTGGCCCTATAGGAAACACAGTAGAGTAGAAGAGTGCTCTTTTCTCAAAAGCAGAGTGTGTTTCTTGTAAGGCAAGCTAGCGTTTGTTTCCCAGTCCTAAATGGAGTTGAATCACATGCAGTTTCTGGTCCTATGAGCAAGAGTTGTTTTCTGGTAAGAAGAGTCACTATTGCGCTCCCATTTTCATACACTGGACAAATAGCACTGGTGTCTGTTCCTAGCAAGTACAGTGTATTGGACTGAAGAGGAGCTACTGTTCTTGTCAGTTTCCTAAGCAGAGTTGAACTAGATATGGCCCGTGTGTGTAGGAAGCACAGTTCATTTGTTCTGAGCAAGCTCCCTTTTCTTGGTCCTATAAGAAACACAGTAGAGTAGAAGAATGCTCATTTCTCAAAAGCAGATTGTGTTTCTTGTAAGGCGAAATAGTGTTTGTTTCCCAGTCCTAAATGGAGTTGAATCACATGCAGTTTCTGGTCCTTCGAGGAAGAGTTGTTTTCTGGTAGAAGAGTCACTATTGCGCTCCCATTGCCATACACAGTGCAAATAGCACTCGCGTCTGTTCCCAGCAAGTACAATGTATTGGACTGAAGAGGAGCTACTGTTCTTGTCAGTTTCCTAAGCAGAGTTGAACTAGATATGGCCCGTGTTTGTAGGAAGCACAGTTCTTTAGTTCTGAGCAAGCTCACTGTTTTGGCCGCAATGGAAACACAGTAGAGTAGAAGAATGCTCATTTCTCAAAAGCAGAGTATGTTTCTCGTAAGGCGAGCTAGTGTTTGTTTCCCAGTCCTAAATGGAGTTGAATCACATGCAGTTTCTGGTCCTTCGAGGAAGAGTTGTTTTCTGGTAGAAGAGTCACTTTTGCGCTCCCATTGCCATACACAGTGCAAATAGCACTGGCGTCTGTTCCCAGCAAGTATAGTGAATTGGACTGAAGACGATCTACTGTTCTTGTCAGTTTCCTAACCAGAGTTGAACTAGATATGACCCGTGTATGTCAGAAGCACAGTTCTTTTGTTCTGAGCAAACTCACTGTTCTGGCTCTATAGGAAACACAGTAGAGTAGAAGAGTGTTCTTTGACAAAAGCAGAGTGTGTTTCTTGTAAGGCGAGCTAGCGATTGTTTCCCAGTCTTAAATAGAGTTGAATCCCATGCATTAATGGTCCTACGAACAAGAGTGGTTTTATGGTAAGAAGAGTCACTATTGCGCTCTCATTGCCATACACAGTGCAAATAGCACTCGAGTCTGTTCCCAGCAAGAACAGTGTATTGCACTGAAGAGGAGCTACTGTTCTTTTCAGGTTCCTAAGCAGAGTTGAACTAGATATGGCCCGTGGGTGTAGGAAGCACAGTACTTTTGTTCTCAGCAAGCTCAGTGTTCAGATACCATAGGAAACACACTAGAGTAGAAGAGTACTCTTTTCTGAAAAGCAGAGTGTGTTTCTTGTAAGGGAAGCTAGCGTTTGTTTCCCAGTCCTAAATGGAGTTGAATCACATGCAGTTTCTAGTCCTATGATCAAGAGTTGTTTTCTAGTAAGAAGAGTCACTATTGCGCTCCCATTTTCATATTCTGGACAAATAGCACTGGTGTCTGTTCCTAGCAAGTACAGTGTATTGGACTGAAGAGGAGCTACTGTTCTTGTCAATTTTCTAAGCAGAGTTGAACTAGATATGGCCCGTGTGTGTAGGAAGCACAGTTCTTTAGTTCTGAGCAAGCTCACTGTTTTGGCCGCAATGGAAACACAGTAGAGTAGAAGAATGCTCATTTCTCAAAAGCAGAGTATGTTTCTCGTAAGGCGAGCTAGTGTTTGTTTCCCAGTCCTAAATGGAGTTGAATCACATGCAGTTTCTGGTCCTTCGAGGAAGAGTTGTTTTCTGGTAGAAGAGTCACTTTTGCGCTCCCATTGCCATACACAGTGCAAATAGCACTGGCGTCTGTTCCCAGCAAGTATAGTGAATTGGACTGAAGACGATCTACTGTTCTTGTCAGTTTCCTAACCAGAGTTGAACTAGATATGACCCGTGTATGTCAGAAGCACAGTTCTTTTGTTCTGAGCAAACTCACTGTTCTGGCTCTATAGGAAACACAGTAGAGTAGAAGAGTGTTCTTTGTCAAAAGCAGAGTGTGTTTCTTGTAAGGCGAGCTAGCGATTGTTTCCCAGTCTTAAATAGAGTTGAATCCCATGCATTAATGGTCCTACGAACAAGAGTGGTTTTATGGTAAGAAGAGTCACTATTGCGCTCTCATTGCCATACACAGTGCAAATAGCACTCGAGTCTGTTCCCAGCAAGAACAGTGTATTGCACTGAAGAGGAGCTACTGTTCTTTTCAGGTTCCTAAGCAGAGTTGAACTAGATATGGCCCGTGGGTGTAGGAAGCACAGTACTTTTGTTCTCAGCAAGCTCAGTGTTCAGATACCATAGGAAACACACTAGAGTAGAAGAGTACTCTTTTCTGAAAAGCAGAGTGTGTTTCTTGTAAGGGAAGCTAGCGTTTGTTTCCCAGTCCTAAATGGAGTTGAATCACATGCAGTTTCTAGTCCTATGATCAAGAGTTGTTTTCTAGTAGGAAGAGTCACTATTGCGCTCCCATTTTCATATTCTGGACAAATAGCACTGGTGTCTGTTCCTAGCAAGTACAGTGTATTGGACTGAAGAGGAGCTACTGTTCTTGTCAATTTTCTAAGCAGAGTTGAACTAGATATGGCCCGTGTGTGTAGGAAGCACAGTTTTTTGTTCTGAGCAAGTTCACTTTTCTGGCCCTATATGAAACACAGTAGAGTAGAAGAATGCTCATTTCTCAAAAGCCGAGTGTGTTTCTTGTAAGACGAACTACTATTTGTTTCCCAGTCCTAAATGGAGTTGAATCACATGCAGTTTCTGGTCCTTCGAGGAAGAGTTGTTTTCTGGTAGAAGAGTCACTTTTGCGCTCCCATTGCCATACACAGTGCAAATAGCACTGGCGTCTGTTCCCAGCAAGTACAGTGAATTGGACTGAAGAGGAGCTACTGTTCTTGTCAGTTTCCTAACCAGAGTTGAACTAGATATGACCCGTGTATGTAGGAAGCACAGTTCTTTTGTTCTGAGCAAACTAACTGTTCTGGCTCTATAGGAAACACAGTAGAGTAGAAGAGTGCTCTTTCTCAAAAGCAGAGTGTGTTTCTTGTAAGGCGAGCTAGCGATTGTTTCCCAGTCTTAAATAGAGTTGAATCCCAAGCATTTCTGGTCCTACGAACAAGAGTGGTTTTCTGGTAAGAAGAGTCACTATTGCACTCTCATTGCCATACACAGTGCAAATATCACTCGCGTCTGTTCCCAGCAAGAACAGTGAATTGGACTGAAGAGAAGCTACTGTTCTTTTCAGTTTCCTAAGCAGAATTGAAATAGATATGGCACGTGTGTGTAGGAAGCACAGTTCTTTTGTTCTGGGCAAGCTCACTGTTCTGACACCGTAGGAAACACACTAGAGTGGAAGAGTGCTCTTTTCACAAAAGCATACTGTGTTTCTTGTAAGGCAAGCTACCATTTGTTTCCCAGTCCTAAATGGAGTTGAATCACATGCAGTTTATAGTCCTATGATCAAGAGTTGTTTTCTAGTAAGAAGAGTCACTATTGCGCTCCCTTTGCCATACACAGTACAAATAGCACTCGGGTCTGTTCCCAGCAAGTACAGTGTATTGGACTGAAGAGGAGCTACTGTTCTTTTCAGTTTCCTAAGCAGAATTGAAATAGATATGGCACGTGTGTGTAGGAAGTACAGCTCTTTTGCTCTGATCAAGATCACTGTTCGGACTCGTAGGAAACACAGTAGAGTAGAAGAGTGCTCTTTTGTCAAAAGCAGTTTGTGTTTCTTATAAGGCGAGCTAGTGTTTGTTTCCCAGTCCTGCATGGAGTTTCTGGTCCTACGAGCAAGAGTTGTTTTCTGGTAAGAAGAGTCACTATTGCGCTCCCATTGCCATACACAGTGCAAATAGCACTGGCGTCTGTTCCCAGCAAGTACAGTGTATTGGACTGAAGAGGAGCTACTGTTCTTGTCAGGTTCCTAAGCAGAGTTGAACTAGATATGGCCCGTGGGTGTAGGAAGCACAGTTCTTTTGTTCTGAGCAAGCTCACTGTTCTGGCCCAATAGGAAACACAGTAGAGTAGAAGAGTGCTCTTTTCTCAAAAGCAGAGTGTGTTTCTTGTAAGGCGAGCTAGTGTTTGTTTCCCAGTCAGAAATAGAGTTGAATCCCATGCAGTTTCTGGTCCTACGAGCAAGAGTTGTTTTCTGGTAAGAAGAGTCACTATGGTGCTCCCATTGCCATACACAGTGCAAAAGCACTCACTTCCGCTCCCAGCAAGTACAGTGTATTGGACTTAAGAGGAGATACTGTTCTTGTCAGTTTCCTAAGCAGAGTTGAACTAGATATGGCCCATGTCTGTAAGAATCACAGTTCCTTTTTTCTGAGCAAGGTCACTGTTCGGACCCCTTAGGAAACACAGTAGAGTAGAAGAGTGCTCTTTTCTCAAGAGCAGAGTGTGTTTCTTGTAAGGCGAGCTAGCTTTTGTTTCCCAGTCCTCAATGGAGTTGAATCACATGCAGATTCTGGTCCTACAAGCAAGAGTTGTTTTCTGGTAAGAAGAGTCACTCTTGTGCTCCCATTGTCATACAGAGGGCAAATAGCACTGGCTTCTGTTTCCAGCATGTACAGTGTATTGGACTGAAAAGGATCTACTGTTCTTGTCAGTTTCCTAAGCAGAGTTGAACTAGATATGGCCCGTGTGTGTAGGAAGCACAGTTCTTTTGTTCTGAGCAATTCACTGTTCTGGCACTATAGGAAACACAGTAGAGTAGAAGAATGCTCATTTCTCAAAAGCAGAGTGTGTTTCTTGTAAGGCGAGCTAGCGTTTGTTTCCCAGTCCTAAATGCAGTTGAATCACATGCATCTTCTGGTCCTACGAGGAATAGTTGTTTTCTGGTAGAAGAGTCACTTCTGCGCTCCCATTGCCATACACAGTACAAATAGCACTTGCGTCTGTTCCCAGCAAGTACAGTGTATTGGACTGAAGAGGAGCTACTGTTCTTGTCAGTTTCTTAAGCAGAATTGAACTAGATATGGCCCGTGTATGTAAGAAGCACAGTTCTTTTGTTCTGAGCAAGCTCACTGCTCGGACCACTTAGGAAACACAGTAGAGTAGAAGAGTGCTCTTTTCTCAAAAGCAGAGTGTGTTTCTTGTAAGGCGAGCTAGTGTTTGTTTCCCAGTCCTAAATGGAGTTGAATCACATGAGATTTCTGGTCCTATGAGCAAGAGTTGTTTTCTGGTAAGAAGAGTCACTACTGCGCTCCCATTGCCATACACAGTGCAAATAGCACTCGCGTCTGTTCCCAGAAAGAACAGTGAATTGGACTGAAGAGGAGCTACTGTTCTTGTCAGTTTCCTAAGCAGAGTTTAACTAGATATGGCCCGTGTGTGTAGAAAGCACAGTTCTTTTGTTCTGAGCAAGCTCACTGTTCTGGCCCTATAGGAAACACAGTAGAGTAGAAGAATGCTCATTTCTCAAAATCAGAGTGTGTTTCTTGTAAGGCCAGCTAGTGTTTTTTTCCCAGTCCTAAATGGAGTTGAATTACATGCAGTTTCTGGTCCTACTAGCAAGAGTTGTTTTCTGGTGAGAAGAGTCTCTATTGCGCTCCCATTGCCATACACAGTACAAATAGCACTCGCGTTTGTTCCAAGCAAGAACAGTGAATTGGACTGAAGACGAGCTACTGTTCTTGTCAGTTTCCTAAGCAGAGTTGAACTAGATATGGCCCGTGTGTAGAAAGCACAGATCTTTTGTTATGTGCAAGCTCACTGTTCAGACACCACAGGAAACACAGTAGAGTAGAAGAGTGCTCTTTTCTCAAAAGCAGAGTGTGTTTCTTGTAAGGCGAGCTAGCGTTTGTTTCCCTGTCCTAAATAAAGTTGAATCACATGAGATTTCGTGTCCTATGAGCAAGTGTTGTTTTCTGGTAAGAAGAGTCACTATTGTGCTCCCATTGCAATACACAGTGCAAATAGCACTCTCGTCTGTTTCCAGAAAGAACAGTGAATTGGACTGAAGAGGAGCTACTGTTCTTGTCAGTTTCCTAAGCAGAGTTGAATTCGATATGGCCCGTGTGTGTAAGAAGCACAGTTCGTTTGTTCTGAGCAAGCTCACTGTTCTGGCCCTATAGGAAACACAGTAGAGTAGAAGAATGCTTATTTCTCAAAATCAGAGTGTGTTTCTTGTAAGGCCAGCTAGTGTTTTTTTCCCAGTCCTAAATGGAGTTGAATCACATGCAGTTTCTGGTCCTACGAGCAAGAGTTGTTTTCTGGTACGAAGAGTCACTATTGCGCTCCCATTGTCATACACAGGGCAAATAGCACTGACGTCTTTTCCCAGCATGTACAGTGTATTGGACTGAAGAGGATCTACTGTTCTTGTCAGTTTCTTAAGCAGAATTGAATTAGATATGGCCCGTGTATGTAGGAAGCACAGTTCTTTTGTTCTGAGCAAGCTCACTGTTCGGACCCCATAGGAAACACAGTAAAGTAGAAGAGTGCTCTTTTCTCAAAAGCAGAGAGTGTTTCTTGTAAGGCGAGCTAGCGTTTGTTTCCCTGTCCTAAATAAAGTTGAATCACATGAGATTTCGTGTCCTACGAGCAAGTGTTGTTTTCTGGTAAGAAGAGTCACTATTGTGCTCCCATTGCCATACACAGTGCAAATAGCACTCTCATCTGTTTCCAGAAAGAACAGTGAATTGGACTGAAGAGGAGCTACTGTTCTTGTCAGTTTCCTAACCAGAGTTGAACTAGATATGGTCGTGTATGTAGGAAGCACAGTTCTTTTGTTCTGAGCAAGCTCACTGATCTGGCCCTATAGGAAACACAGTAGAGTAGAAGAATGCTCTTTCTCAAAAGAAGAGTGTGTTTCTTGTAAGGCAAGCTAGCGTTTGTTTCCCTGTCCTAAATGGAGTTGATTCACATGCAGTTTCTGGTCCTAGGAATAAGAGTTGTTTTCTGGTGAGAAGAGTCACTATTGTGCTCCCATTGCCATACATAGTGCAAAGAGCACTAGCATCTGTTCTCAGCAAGTACAGTTTATTGGACTGAGGAGAAGCTACTGTTCTTGTCAGGTTCCTAAGCAGAGTTGAGGTAGATATGGCCCGTGAATTTAGGAAGCACAGTTCTTTTGTTCTGAGCAAACTCACTGTTTTGGCCCTATAGGAAACACACTAGAGTAGAAGAGTGCTCTTTTGTCAGAAGCAGAGTGTGTTTCTTGTAAGGCGAGCTAGCGATTGTTTCCTAGTCCTAAATAGAGTTGAATCCCATGCTTTTCTGGTCCTATGAGCAAGAGTTGTTTTCTGGTAAGAAGAGTCACTATTGCGCTCCCATTGCCATACACAGTGCAAATAGCACTCTTGTCTGTTCCCAGCAAGTACAGTGTATTGGAATGAAGAGGAGCTACTGTTCTTGTCAGTTTCATAAGCAAAGTTGAACTAGATATGTCCCGTGTTTGCAGGAAGCACAGTTCTTTTGTTCTGAGCAAGCTCACTGTTCTGGCCCCATAGGAAACACAGTAGAGTAGAAGAATGCTCATTTCTCAAAAGCAGAGTGTGTTTCTTGTAAGGCAAGCTAGTGTTTGTTTCCCAGTCCTAAATGGAGTTGATTCACATGCAGTTTCTGGTCCTAGGAATAAGAGTTGTTTTCTGGTGAGAAGAGTCACTATTGAGCTCCCATTGCCATACACAGTGCAAATAGCTCTAGCGTCTGTTCCCAGCAAGTACAGTGTATTGCACTGAAGAGGAGCTACTGTTCTTGTCAGTATCCTAAGCAGAGTTGAACTAGATATGGCCCGTGGGTGTAGGAAGCACAGTTCTTTTGTTCTGAGCAAGCTCAGTGTTCAGACACCATAGGAAACACACTAGAGTAGAAGAGTAAACTTTTCTAAAAAGCAGAGTGTGTTTCTTGTAAGGCAAGCTAGCGTTTGTTTCCCAGTCCTAAATGGAGTTGAATCACATGCAGTTTCTAGTCCTATGATCAAGAGATGTTTTCTAGTAATAAGAGTCACTATTGCGCTCCCAATACCATACACAGTGCAAATAGCACTCGCGTCTGTTCCCAGGAAGTACAGTGTATTGGACTGAAGAGGAGCTACTGTTCTTGTCAGTTTCCTAAGCAGAGTTGAACTAGATATGGCCCGTGTATGTAGGAAGCACAGCTCTTTTGCTCTGAGCAAGCTCACTGTTCGGACCACATAGGAAACACAGTGGAGAAGAAGAGTGCTCTTTTTTCAAAAGCAGAGGGTGTTTCTTGTAAGGCGAGCTAGTGTTTGTTTCCCAGTCCTACATGGAGTTGAATCTTATGCAGTTTATGTTCCTATGAGCAAGAGTTGTTTTTGGGTAAGAAGAGTCACTATTGCGCTGCCATTTTCATACACTGGACAAATAGCACTGGTGTCTGTTCCTAGCAAGTACAGTGTATTGGACTGAAGAGGAGCTACTCTTCTTGTCAGTTTCCTAAGCAGAGTTGAACTAGATATGGCCCGTGTGTGTAGGAAGCACAGTATTTTGTTCTGAGCAAGCTCACCTTTCTGGCCCTATAAGAAACACAGTAGAGTAGAAGAATGCTCATTTCTCAAAAGCAGAGTGTGTTTCTTGTAAGGCGAACTACTGTTTGTTTCCCAGTCCTAAATGGAGTTGAATCACATGCAGTTTCTGGTCCTTCGAGGAAGAGTTGTTTTCTGGTAGAAGAGTCACTACTGTGCTCCCATTGCCATACACAGTGCAAATAGCACTCGCGTCTATTCCCAGCAAGTACAGTGAATTGGACTGAAGAGGAGCTACTCTTCTAGTCAGTTTCCTAAGCAGAGTGGAACTAGATATGACCCGTGTGTGTAGGAAGCACGGTACTTTTGTTCTGAGCAAGCTCACTGTTCTCCCCCTATAGGAAACAAAGTAGAGCAGAGGAGTGCTCTTTTCTCAAAAGCAGAGTGTGTTTCTTGTAAGGTGAGCTAGTGTTTGTTTCTCAGTCCTACATGGAGCTGAATCCCATGCAGTTTCTGATCCTACGAGCAAGAGTTGTTTTCTGGTAAGCAGAGTCACTATTGTGCTTCCATTGCCATATACTGTGCAAATAGCACTCGCGTCTGTTCCCAGCAAGAACAGTGAATTGGACTGAAGAGGAGCTACTGTTCTTGTCAGTTTCCTAAGCAGAGTTGAACTAGACATGGCCCCTGTGTGTAGGAAGCACAGTTCTTTTGTTCTGAGCAAGCTCACTGTTCTGGCCCTATAGGAAACACAGTAGAGTAGAAGAGTGCTCTTTTCTCAAAAGCAGAGTGTGTTTCTTGTAAGGCAAGCTAGCGTTTGTTTCCCAGTCCTAAATGGAGTTGAATCACATGCAGTTTCTGGTCCTATGAGCAAGAGTTGTTTTCTGGTAAGAAGAGTCACTATTGCGCTCCCATTTTCATACACTGGACAAATAGCACTGGTGTCTGTTCCTAGCAAGTACAGTGTATTGGACTGAAGAGGAGCTACTGTTCTTGTCATTTTCCTAAGCAGAGTTGAACTAGATATGGCCCGTGTGTGTAGGAAGCACAGTTCATTTGTTCTGAGCAAGCTCCCTTTTCTTGGCCCTATAAGAAACACAGTAGAGTAGAAGAATGCTCATTTCTCAAAAGCAGATTGTGTTTCTTGTAAGGCGAAATAGTGTTTGTTTCCCAGTCCTAAATGGAGTTGAATCACATGCAGTTTCTGGTCCTTCGAGGAAGAGTTGTTTTCTGGTAGAAGAGTCACTATTGCGCTCCCATTGCCATACACAGTGCAAATAGCACTCGCGTCTGTTCCCAGCAAGTACAGTGTATTGGACTGAAGAGGAGCTACTGTTCTTGTCAGTTTCCTAAGCAGAGTTGAACTAGATATGGCCCGTGTTTGTAGGAAGCACAGTTCTTTAGTTCTGAGCAAGCTCACTGTTTTGGCCGCAATGGAAACACAGTAGAGTAGAAGAATGCTCATTTCTCAAAAGCAGAGTATGTTTCTCGTAAGGCGAGCTAGTGTTTGTTTCCCAGTCCTAAATGGAGTTGAATCACATGCAGTTTCTGGTCCTTCGAGGAAGAGTTGTTTTCTGGTAGAAGAGTCACTTTTGCGCTCCCATTGCCATACACAGTGCAAATAGCACTGGCGTCTGTTCCCAGCAAGTATAGTGAATTGGACTGAAGACGATCTACTGTTCTTGTCAGTTTCCTAACCAGAGTTGAACTAGATATGACCCGTGTATGTCAGAAGCACAGTTCTTTTGTTCTGAGCAAACTCACTGTTCTGGCTCTATAGGAAACACAGTAGAGTAGAAGAGTGTTCTTTGTCAAAAGCAGAGTGTGTTTCTTGTAAGGCGAGCTAGCGATTGTTTCCAGGTCTTAAATAGAGTTGAATCCCATGCATTAATGGTCCTACGAACAAGAGTGGTTTTATGGTAAGAAGAGTCACTATTGCGCTCTCATTGCCATACACAGTGCAAATAGCACTCGCGTCTGTTCCCAGCAAGAACAGTGTATTGCACTGAAGAGGAGCTACTGTTCTTTTCAGGTTCCTAAGCAGAGTTGAACTAGATATGGCCCGTGGGTGTAGGAAGCACAGTACTTTTGTTCTCAGCAAGCTCAGTGTTCAGATACCATAGGAATCACACTAGAGTAGAAGAGTACTCTTTTCTGAAAAGCAGAGTGTGTTTCTTGTAAGGGAAGCTAGCGTTTGTTTCCCAGTCCTAAATGGAGTTGAATCACATGCAGTTTCTAGTCCTATGATCAAGAGTTGTTTTCTGGTAAGAAGAGTCACTATTGCACTCTCATTGCCATACACAGTGCAAATATCACTCGCGTCTGTTCCCAGCAAGAACAGTGAATTGGACTGAAGAGAAGCTACTGTTCTTTTCAGTTTCCTAAGCAGAATTGAAATAGATATGGCACGTGTGTGTAGGAAGCACAGTTCTTTTGTTCTGGGCAAGCTCACTGTTCTGACACCGTAGGAAACACACTAGAGTGGAAGAGTGCTCTTTTCACAAAAGCATACTGTGTTTCTTGTAAGGCAAGCTACCATTTGTTTCCCAGTCCTAAATGGAGTTGAATCACATGCAGTTTATAGTCCTATGATCAAGAGTTGTTTTCTAGTAAGAAGAGTCACTATTGCGCTCCCTTTGCCATACACAGTACAAATAGCACTCGGGTCTGTTCCCAGCAAGTACAGTGTATTGGACTGAAGAGGAGCTACTGTTCTTTTCAGTTTCCTAAGCAGAATTGAAATAGATATGGCACGTGTGTGTAGGAAGTACAGCTCTTTTGCTCTGATCAAGATCACTGTTCGGACTCGTAGGAAACACAGTAGAGTAGAAGAGTGCTCTTTTGTCAAAAGCAGTTTGTGTTTCTTATAAGGCGAGCTAGTGTTTGTTTCCCAGTCCTGCATGGAGTTGAAACCCATGCAGTTTCTGGTCCTACGAGCAAGAGTTGTTTTCTGGTAAGAAGAGTCACTATTGCGCTCCCATTGCCATACACAGTGCAAATAGCACTGGCGTCTGTTCCCAGCAAGTACAGTGTATTGGACTGAAGAGGAGCTACTGTTCTTGTCAGGTTCCTAAGCAGAGTTGAACTAGATATGGCCCGTGGGTGTAGGAAGCACAGTTCTTTTGTTCTGAGCAAGCTCACTGTTCTGGCCCAATAGGAAACACAGTAGAGTAGAAGAGTGCTCTTTTCTCAAAAGCAGAGTGTGTTTCTTGTAAGGCGAGCTAGTGTTTGTTTCCCAGTCAGAAATAGAGTTGAATCCCATGCAGTTTCTGGTCCTACGAGCAAGAGTTGTTTTCTGGTAAGAAGAGTCACTATGGTGCTCCCATTGCCATACACAGTGCAAAAGCACTCACTTCCGCTCCCAGCAAGTACAGTGTATTGGACTTAAGAGGAGATACTGTTCTTGTCAGTTTCCTAAGCAGAGTTGAACTAGATATGGCCCATGTCTGTAAGAATCACAGTTCCTTTTTTCTGAGCAAGGTCACTGTTCGGACCCCTTAGGAAACACAGTAGAGTAGAAGAGTGCTCTTTTCTCAAGAGCAGAGTGTGTTTCTTGTAAGGCGAGCTAGCTTTTGTTTCCCAGTCCTCAATGGAGTTGAATCACATGCAGATTCTGGTCCTACAAGCAAGAGTTGTTTTCTGGTAAGAAGAGTCACTCTTGTGCTCCCATTGTCATACAGAGGGCAAATAGCACTGGCTTCTGTTTCCAGCATGTACAGTGTATTGGACTGAAAAGGATCTACTGTTCTTGTCAGTTTCCTAAGCAGAGTTGAACTAGATATGGCCCGTGTGTGTAGGAAGCACAGTTCTTTTGTTCTGAGCAATTCACTGTTCTGGCACTATAGGAAACACAGTAGAGTAGAAGAATGCTCATTTCTCAAAAGCAGAGTGTGTTTCTTGTAAGGCGAGCTAGCGTTTGTTTCCCAGTCCTAAATGCAGTTGAATCACATGCATCTTCTGGTCCTACGAGGAATAGTTGTTTTCTGGTAGAAGAGTCACTTCTGCGCTCCCATTGCCATACACAGTACAAATAGCACTTGCGTCTGTTCCCAGCAAGTACAGTGTATTGGACTGAAGAGGAGCTACTGTTCTTGTCAGTTTCTTAAGCAGAATTGAACTAGATATGGCCCGTGTATGTAAGAAGCACAGTTCTTTTGTTCTGAGCAAGCTCACTGCTCGGACCACTTAGGAAACACAGTAGAGTAGAAGAGTGCTCTTTTCTCAAAAGCAGAGTGTGTTTCTTGTAAGGCGAGCTAGTGTTTGTTTCCCAGTCCTAAATGGAGTTGAATCACATGAGATTTCTGGTCCTATGAGCAAGAGTTGTTTTCTGGTAAGAAGAGTCACTACTGCGCTCCCATTGCCATACACAGTGCAAATAGCACTCGCGTCTGTTCCCAGAAAGAACAGTGAATTGGACTGAAGAGGAGCTACTGTTCTTGTCAGTTTCCTAAGCAGAGTTTAACTAGATATGGCCCGTGTGTGTAGAAAGCACAGTTCTTTTGTTCTGAGCAAGCTCACTGTTCTGGCCCTATAGGAAACACAGTAGAGTAGAAGAATGCTTATTTCTCAAATCAGAGTGTTTTTCTTGTAAGGCCAGCTAGTGTTTTTTTCCCAGTCCTAAATGGAGTTGAATCACATGCAGTTTCTGGTCCTACGAGCAAGAGTTGTTTTCTGGTACGAAGAGTCACTATTGTGCTCCCATTGTCATACACAGGGCAAATAGCACTGACGTCTGTTCCCAGCATGTACAGTGTATTGGACTGAAGAGGATCTACTGTTCTTGTCAGTTTCTTAAGCAGAATTGAACTAGATATGGCCCGTGTATGTAGGAAGCACAGTTCTTTTGTTCTGAGCAAGCTCACTGTTCGGACCCCATAGGAAACACAGTAGAGTAGAAGAGTGCTCTTTTCTCAAAAGCAGAGTGTGTTTCTTATAAGGCGAGCTAGCGTTTGTTTCCCAGTCCTAAATGGAGTTGAATCACATGCAGTTTTTGGTCCTATGAGCAACAGTTGTTTTCTGGTAATGAAGGTCATTATTGCGCTCCCATTGACATACACAGTGCAAATAGCACTCGCTTCTGTTCCCAGCAAGAACTGTGAATTGGACTGAAGAAGAGCTACTGTTCTTGTCAGTTTCCTAAGCAGAGTTGAACTAGATATGGCCCGTGGGTGTAGGAAGCACAGTTCTTTTGTCCTGAGCAAGCTCACTGTTCTGGCGCTATAGGAAACACAGTAGATTAGAAGAGGGCACTTTTTTCAAAAGCAGAGTGTGTTTCTTCTAAGGCGAGCTAGAGTTTGTTTCCCAGTCCTAAATGGAGTTGATTCACATGCAGTTTCTGGTCCTACGAGCAAGAGTTGTTTTCTGGTAAGAAGAGTCACTATTGCGCTCCCATTGCCATACATAGTGCAAATAGCACTCGCGTCTGTTCCCAGCAAGTACAGAGTATTGGACTGAAGAGGAGCTACTGTTCTTGTCAGGTTCCTAAGCAGAGTTGAACTAGATATGGCCCGTGTGTGTAGGAAGCACAGTTCTTTTTTTCTGAGCAAGCTCACTGTCTGGAACCCATAGGAAACACAGTAGAGTAGAAGGGTGCTCTTTTTTCAAAAGCAGAGTGTGTTTCTTGTAAGGCAAGCTAGTGTTTGTTTCCCAGTCCTATATGAAGTTGAATCACATGCAGTTTCTGGTCCTACGAGCAAGAGTTGTTTTCTGGTAAGAAGAGTCACTATTGTGCTCCCATTGTCATACACAGGGCAAATATCACTGGCGTCTGATCCCAGCATGTACAGTGTATTGGACTGAAAAGGATCTACTGTTCTTGTCAGTTTCCTAAACAGAGTTGAACTACATATGGCCCGTGTGTAGCAGGTACAGTTCTTTTTTTCTGAGCAGGCTCACTTTTCTGGCCTTATTGGAAACACAGTAGAGTAGAAGAATGCTCATTTCTCAAAAGCAGAGTGTGTTTCTTGTAACGCGAGCGAGTGTTTGTTTCCCAGTCCTAAATGGAGTTGAATCACATGCAGTTTCTGGTCCTATGAGGAAGAGTTGTTTTCTGATAGAAGAGTAACTTCTGTGCTCCATTCCAATACACAGTGCAAATAGTACTCGCGTCTGTTCCCAGCAAGTACAGTGTATTGGACCGAAGAGCAGCTACTGTTCTTGTCAGTTTCCTAAGCAGAGTTGAACTAGATATGGCCCGTGTGTAGGAAGCTCAGTTCTTTTGTTATGAGCAAGCTCACTGTTCGGACACCATAGGAAAAACACTAGAGTAGAAGAGTGCTCTTTTCTCAACAGCAGAGTGTGTTTCTTATAAGGCGAGCTAGCGTTTGTTTCCCAGTCTAAAGTGGAGTTGAATCACATGCAGTTTCTGGTCCTACGAGCAAGAGTTGTTTTCTGGTAAGAACAGTCACTATTGTGCTTCCATTGCCATACACAGTGCAAAGAGCACTCGCGTCTGTTCCCAGCAAGAACAGTGAATTGGTCTGAAGAGGAGCAACTGTTCTTGTCAGTTTCCTAAGGAGAGTTGAACTAGATATGGCCCGTGTGTTTAGCAAGTACAGTTCTTTTTCTGAGCAGGCTCACTTTTCTGGCCTTATAGGAAACACAGTAGAGTAGAAGAATGCTCATTTCTCAAAAGCAGAGTGTGTTTCTCGTAAGGCGAGCTAGCGTTTGTTTCCCAGTCCTAAATGGAGATGAATCACATTCAGTTTCAGGTCCTATGAGCAAGAGTTGTTTTCTAATAATAAGAGTCACTATTGAGCTTCCATTGCCGTAGACAATGCAAATAGAACTCATGTCTGTTCCCAGCAAGAACAGTGAATTGGACTGAAGATGAGCTACTGTTCTTGTCAGTTTCCTAAGAAGAGTTGAACTAGATATGGCCCATGTGTGTAGGAATTACAGTTCTTTTGCTCTGAGCAAGCTTACTGTTCTGGCCCTAAAGGAAACACAGTAGAGTAGAAGAGTGTCTCTTTTCTCAAAAGCAGAGTGTGTTTCTTGTAAGGCGAGCTAGCGTTTGTTTCCCAGTCCTAAATGGAGTTGATTCACATGCAGTTTCTGTTCCTCCGAGCAAGAGTTTTTTTTTCTGGTAAGAAGAGTCACTGTTGCGCTCCCATTGCCATACATAATGCAAATAGAACTCGCATATGTTCCCAGCAAGTACAGTGTATTAGACTGAAGAGGAGCTACTGTTCTTGTCAGTTTCTTAAGCAGATTAAAACTAGATATGGCCCGTGTGTATAGGAAGCACAGTTCTTTTGTTCTCAGCAAGCTCACTGTTCAGAACCAAAGGAAACACAGTAGAGTAGAAGAGTGCTCTTTTCTCAAAAGCAGAGTGTGTTTCTTTAAGGCGACCTAGTGTTTGTTTCCCAGTCAGAAACAGAGTTGAGTCCCATGTAGATTCTGGTCCTACGAGCAAGAGTTCTTTTCTGGGAAGAAGAGTCACTATTGCGCTCCCATTGCCATACACAGTGCAAATAGCACTCGATTCTGTTCCCAGCAAGTACAGTGTATTGGACTGAAGAGGACCTACTGTTCTTGTCAGTTTCCGAAGCAGAGTTGAACTAGATATGGCCTGTGTGTGTAGGAAGCACATTTCTTTTGTTCTGAGCAAGCTCACTTTTTGGACCCCATAGGAGACACAGTAGAGTAGAAGAGTGCTCTTTTCTCAAAAGCAGAGTGTGTATCTTGTAAGGCGAGCTAGTGTTTGTTTCCCAGTCCTACGTGGAGTTGAATCACATGCAGTTTTTGGTCCTAAGAGCAAGAGTTGTTTTCTGATAATGAAAGTCACTATTGTGCTCCCTTTGCCATACACAGTGCAAATAGCACTCGCGTCTGTTCCCAGCAAGTACAGTGTATCGAACTGAAGAGGACATACTGTTCTTGTCAGTTTTATAAGCAAAGTTGAACTAGATATGGCCCGTGAGTGTATGAAGCACAGTTTTTTTGTTCTGAGCAAGCTCACTGTTTGGATATCATAGGAAACACAGTAGAGTAGAATAGTGCTCTTTACTTAAATAAGACTGTGTTTCTTCTAAGGCGAGCTAGCGTTTGTTTCCCAGTCCTAAATGGAGTAGAATCACATGCAGTTTCTGGTCCTACGAGCAAGAGTTGTTTTCTGGTAAGAAGAGTCACTATTGTGCTCCCATTGCCATACACAGTGCAAATAGCACTCGCGTCTGTTCCCAGCAAGTACAGTGTATTGGACTGAAGAGGAGCTACTGTTCTTGTCAGTTACCTAAGCAGAGTTGAACTAGATATGGCCCGTGTGTGTAGGAAGCACAGTTCTTTTGTTATGAGCAAGCCCATTGTACGGAACCCATAGGAAACATAGTAGAGAAGAAGAGTGCTCTTTTCTCAAAATCAGAGTGTGTTTCTTGGAAGGTCAGCTAGCGATTGTTTCTCAGCCATAAATGGAGTTGAATCACATGCAGTTTTTGGTCCTATGAGCAAGAGTTGTTTTCTGGTAAGGAAAGTAACTATTGTGCTCCCTTTGCCATACACAGTGCAAATAGCACTCGCGTCTGTTTACAGCAAGTACAGTGTATCGGACTGAAGAGGACATACTGTTCTTGTCAGTTTCCTAAGCAGAGTTGAAATAGATATGGCCCGTGTGTGTAGGAAGCACAGTTCTTTTGTTCTGAGCAAGCTCATTGTTTGGAATCCATAGGACAAACAGTAGAGTAGAAGAGTGCTCTTCTCTCAAAAGCAGAGTGTGTTTCTTGTAAGGTGAGCTAGCGTTTGTGTCTCAGTCCTAAATGGAGTTGAGTCACATGCAGATTCTGGTCCTACAAGCAAGAGTTGTTTTCTGGTAAGAAGAGTCACTATTGCCCTCCCATTGTCATACACAGGGCAAATAGCCCTGGCGACTGTTCCCAGCATGTACAGTGTATTGGACTGAAGAGGATCTACTTACTGTTCTTGTCAGTTTCCTAAGCAGAGTTGAACTAGATATGGCCCCTGTGTGTAGGAAGCACAGCTCTTTTGTTTTAAGCAAGCTCACTGTTCTGGCCCTATAGGAAACACAGTAGGGTAGAAGAGTGCTCTTTTCTCAAAAGCAGAGTGTGTTTTTTGTAAGGTAAGCTAGCGTTTGTTTCCCAGTCCTATATGGAGTTGAACCACATGCAGTTTCTGGTCCTACAAGCAAGAGTTCTTTTCTGGGAAGAAGAGTCACTATTGTGCTCCCATTGCCATACACAGTGCAAATAGCACTCGATTCTGTTCCCAGCAAGTACAGTGTATTGGACTGAAGAGGACCTACTGTTCTTGTCAGTTTCCTAAGCAGAGTTGAACTATTTATGGCCTGTGTGTAGGAAGCACATTTCTTTTGTTCTGAGCAAGCTCACTTTTCGGACCATATAAAAAACACATTAGAGTAGAAGAGTGCTATTTTTTCAACAGCAGAGTGTGTTTCTTCTAAGGTAAGCTAGCGTTTGTTTCCCAGTCCTAAATGGAGTTGAATCACATGCAGTTTCTGGTCCTACGAGCAAGAGTTCTTTTCTGGTAAGAAGAGTCGCTATTGTGCTCCCATTTTCATACACAGGGCAAATAGCACTGGCGTCTCTTCCCAGCATGTACAGTGTATTGGAATTAAGAGGATCTACTGTTCTTGTCAATTTCCTATGCAGAATTGAACTAGATATGCCGTGTGTGTAGGAAGCCCAGTTCTTTTGTTCTGAGCAAGCTCACTCTTCTGGCGCTATAGGAAACACAGTAGAGTAGAAGAGTGTTCTTTTCTCAAAAGCAGAGTTTGTTTCTTGTAAGGCGATCTAGCGTTTGTTTCCCAGTCCTAAATGGAGTTGAATCACATGCAGATTTGGTCCTACGAGCAAGAGTTGTTTTCTGGTAAGGAAAGTCACTATTGCGCTCCCATTGCCAAATACAGTGCAAATAGCCCTCGAGTCTGTTCCCATCAAGTACAGTGTATTGGACTGAAGAGGAGCTCCTGTTCTTGTCAGTTTCCTAAGCAGAGTTCAACTAGACATGGCCCCTGTGTGTAGGAAGCACAGTTCTTTTGTTCTGAGCAAGCTCACAGTTCGGACCCCATAGGAAACACAGTAGAGTAGATGAGTGCTCTTTTCTCAAAAGCAGAGTGTGTTTCTTGTAAGGCGAGCTAGCATTTTTTCCCAGTTGTAAATGGAGTTGAATCACATGAAGTTTCTGGTCCTACAAGCAAGAGTTGTTTTCTGGTAAGAAGAGTCACTGTTGCACTCCCATTGCCATACACAGGGCAAATAACACTGGCGTCTGTTCCCACCATGTACTGTGTATTGGACTAAGAGGATCTACTGTTCTTGTCAGTTTCCTAAGCAAAGTTGAACTAGATATGGCCCGTGTGTGTAGGAAGCACAGTTCTTTTGTTCTGAGCAAGCTCACTGTTCGGACACCATAGGAAACACAGTAGAGTAAAGAGTGCTCTTTTCTCAAAAGCAGACTGTGTTTCTTGTAAGGCGAGCTAGCGTTTCTTTCCCAGTCCTAAATGGAGTTTAATCACATACAGTTTCTAGTACTATGAGCAAGAGCTGTTTTATGGTAAGAAGAGTCATTATTGCTCTGCCATTGCCATACACAGGACAAATAGCACTGGCGTCTGTTCCCAGCAAGTACAGTGTAATGGACTAAAGAGGATCTACTGTTCTTGTCAGGTTCCTAAGCAGACTTGAACTAGATACGGCCGTGTGTGTAGGAAGCACAGTTTTTTTGTTCTGAGCAAGCTCACTGTTCGGAACACATAGGAAACACAGTAGAGTAGAAGAGTGCTCTTTTCTCAAAAGCAGAGTGTGTTTCATGTAAGGCGAGCTAACATTTGTTTCCCAGTCCTAAATGGAGTGGAATCACATGCAGTTTCTGGTCCTACGAGCAAGAGTTGTTTTCCGGTAAGGAAAGTCACTATTGCGCTCCCCTTGTCATGCATAGTGCAAATAGCTCTCGCGTCTGTTCCCAGCAAGTACAGTGTATCGGACTGAAGAGGAGCTACTGTTCTTGTCAGTTTCCTAAGCAGAGTTGAAATAGATATGGCCCGTGTGTGTAGGAAGCACTGTTCTTTTGTTCTGAGCAAGCTCACTGTTCAGACCCCATAGGAAACACAGTAGAGGAGAAGAGTGCTCTTTTCTCAAAAGCAGAGTGTGTTTCTTGTAAGGTGAGCTAGCGTTTGTTTCCCAGTCCTAAATGGATTTGAGTCACATGCAGTTTCTGGTCCTAAGAACAAGAGTTGTTTTCTGGTAAGGAAAGTCACTATTGCACGCCCATTGCCTTACACAAGGCAAATAGCACTCGTGTCTTTTCCCAGCAAGTACAGTGTATTGGACTGGATAGGAGTTACTGTTCTTGTCAGTTTCCTAAGTAGAGTTGAACTAGATATGGCCCGTTGTGTAGGAAGCACAGTTCTTTTGTTCTGAGCAAGCTCACTGTTCTGGCCCTATAGGAAACACAGCAGAGTAGAAGAGTGCTCTTTTCTCTAAAGCAGAGTGTGTTTCTTGTAAGGTGAGCTAGCTTTTGTTTCCCAGTCCTAAATGGAGTTGAATTTCATGCAGTTTCTGGTCCTACGAGCAAGAGTTGTTTTATGGTAAGAAGAGTCACTATTGCGCTGCCATTGCCATACACAGGACAAATAGCACTGGCGTCTGTTCCCAGCAAGTACAGTGTATCGGACTGAAGAGGATCTACTGTTCTTGTCAGTTTCCTAAGCAGAGTTGAACTAGATATGGTCCGTATGTGTATGAAGCACAGTTCTTTTGTTCTGAGCAAGCTCACTGTTTGGATCCCATAGGAAACTCAGTAGAGTAAAAGAGTGCTCTTTTCTCTAAAGCAGAGTGTTTTTGTAAGGCGAGCTAACATTTGTTTCCCAGTCCTAAATGGAGTGGAATCACATGCAGTTTCTGGTCCTACGAGCAAGAGTTGTTTTCTGGTAAGGAAAGTCACTATTGTGCTCCTATTGCCATACACAGTGCAAATAGCCCTCCCGTCTGTTTCCAGCAAGTACAGTGTATTGGACTGAAGAGGAGCTACTGTTCTTCTCAGTTTCCTATGCAGAGTTGAACTAGATATGGTCCGTGTGTGTAGAAAGCACAGTTCTTTTTTTCTGAGCAAGCTCACTGTTCTGGCCCTATAGGAAACACAGTAGGGTAGAAGAGTGCTCTTTTCTCAAAAGCAGAGTGTGTTTCTTGTAAAGCGAGCTTGAGTTTGTTTCCCAGTCCTAAATGGAGATGAATCACATGCAGTTTCTGGTCCTACGAGCAAGAGTTGTTTTCTGGTAAGAAGAGTCACTATTGCGCTGCCATTGCCATACACAGGACAAATAGCACTGGCGTCTGTTCCCAGGAAGTACAGTGTATTGGACTGAAGAGGATCTACTGTTCTTGTCAGGTTCCTAAGCAGACTTGAACTAGATATGGCCGTGTGTGTAGGAAGCACAGTTTTTTTGTTCTGAGGAAGCTCACTGTTCGGAACACATAGGAAACACAGTAGAGTAGAAGAGTGCTCTTTTCTCAAAAGCAGAGTGTGTTTCTTGGAAGTCGAGCTAGCGTTTGTTTCCCAGTCCTAAATGGAGTTGAGTCACATGCAGTTTTTTGTCCTACGAGTAAGAGTTGTTTTCTGGTAAGACAAGTCACTATTGTGCTCCAATTGCCATACACAGTGCATAAAGCACTCGCGTCTGTTCCCCGAAAGTACAGTGTATTGGATGAAGAGGAGCTAGTGTTCTTGTCAGTTTCCTAAGCAGAGTTGAACTAGATATGGTCCGTGTGTGTAGGAAGCACAGTTCTTTTGTTCTGAGCAAGCTCGCTGTTCGGACACCATAGGAAACACAGTACAGTAGCAGAGTGCTCTTTTCTCAAAAGCAGAGTGTGTTTCATGTAAGGCTAGCTAGCATTTGTTTCCCATTCCTAAATGGAGTTGAATCACATGCAGTTTCTGGTCCTACGAGCAAGAGTTGTTTTCTGGAAAGGAAAGTCACTATTGCGCTCCCATTGCCATACACAGTGCAAATATCACTCGCGTCTGTTCCCAGCAAGTACAGTGTATTGGACTGAAGAGGAGCTACTGTTCTTGTCAGTTTCCTAAGCAGAGTTGAACTAGATATGGCTCGTGTGTAGGAAGCACAGTTCTTTGTTCTGAGCATTCTCACTGTTCTGGCCCTATAGGAAACACAGTAGAGTAGAAGAGTGCTCTTTTCTCTAAAGCAGAGTGTGTTTCTGTAAGGTGAGCTAGCTTTTGTTTCCCAGTCCTAAATGGAGTTGAATCACATGCAGTTTCTGGTCCTACGAGCAAGAGTTGTTTTATGGTAAGAAGAGTCACTATTGTGCTGCCATTGCCATACACAGGACAAATAGCACTGGCGTCTGTTCCCAGCACGTACAGTGTATTGGACTGAAGAGGATCTACTGTTCTTGTCAGGTTCCTAAGCAGAAATGAACTAGATATGGCCATGTGTGTAGAAAGCACAGTTCTTTTGTTCTGAGCAAGCTCAATGTTCGGACCCCTTAGGAAACACAGTAGAGTAGAAGAGTGCTCTTTTCTCTAAAGCAGAGTTAGTTTTTGTAAGGCGAGCTAGCATTTGTTTCCCAGTCCTAAATGGAGTTGAATCACATGCAGTTTCTGGTCCTACGAGCAAGAGTTGTTTTCTGGTAAGGAAAGTCACTATTGTGCTCCCATTGCCATACACAGTGCAAATAGCCCTCCTGTCTGTTCCCAGGAAGTACAGTGTTATGGACTGAAGAGGAGCTACTGTTCCTCTCAGTTTCCTAAGCAGAGTTGAACTAGATATGGTCCGTGTGTGTAGGGAGCACAGTTCTTTTTTTCTGAGCAAGCTCACTGTTCTGGCTCTATAGGAAACACAGTAGAGTAGAAGAGTGCTCTTTTCTCAAAAGCAGAGTGTGTTTCTTGTAAAGCGAGCTAGAGTTTGTTTCCCAGTCCTAAATGGAGTTGAATCACATGCAGTTTCTGGTCCTACGAGCAAGAGTTGTTTTCTGGTAAGAAGAGTCACTATTGCGCTGTCATTGACATACACAGGACAAATAGCACTGGCGTCTGTTCCCAGCAAGTACAGTCTATTAGACTGAAGAGGATCTACTGTTCTTGTCAGGTTCCTAAGCAGACTTGAACTAGATATGGCCGTGTGTGTAGGAAGCACAGTTTTTTTGTTCTGAGCATCTCACTGTTCGGAACACATGGGAAACACAGTAGAGTAGAAGAGTGCTCTTTTCTCAAAAGCAGAGTGTGTTTCATGTAAGGCGAGCTAACATTTGTATCCCAGTCCTAAATGGAGTGGAATCACATGCAGTTTCTGGTCCTACGAGCAAGAGTTGTTTTCCGGTAAGGAAAGTCACTATTGCGCTCCCCTTGTCATACATAGGGCAAATAGCTCTCGCGTCTGTTCCCAGCAAGTACAGTGTATCGGACTGAAGAGGAGCTACTGTTCTTGTCAGTTTCCTAAGCAGAGTTGAAATAGATATGGCCCGTGTGTGTAGGAAGCACAGTTCTTTTGTTCTGAGCAAGCTCACTGTTCAGACCCCATAGGAAACACAGTAGAGGAGAAGAGTGCTCTTTTCTCAAAAGCAGAGTGTGTTTCTTGTAAGGCGAGCTAGCGTTTGTTTCCCAGTCCTAAATGGATTTGAGTCACATGCAGTTTCTGGTCCTAAGAACAAGAGTTGTTTTCTAGTAAGGAAAGTCACTATTGCACGCCCATTGCCTTACACAAGGCAAATAGCACTCGTGTCTTTTCCCAGCAAGTAAAGTGTATTGGACTGAATAGGAGTTACTGTTCTTGTCAGTTTCCTAAGTAGAGTTGAACTAGATATGGCCGTGTGTGTAGGAAGCACAGTTCTTTTGTTCTGAGCAAGCTCACTGTTCTGGCCCTATAGGAAACACAGCAGAGTAGAAGAGTGCTCTTTTCTCTAAAGCAGAGTGTGTTTCTTGTAAGGTGAGCTAGCTTTTGTTTCCCAGTCCTAAATGGAGTTGAATTTCATGCAGTTTCTGGTCCTACGAGCAAGAGTTGTTTTATGGTAAGAAGAGTCACTATTGCGCTGCCATTGCCATACACAGGACAAATAGCACTGGCGTCTGTTCCCAGCAAGTACAGTGAATCGGACTGAAGAGGATCTACTGTTCTTGTCAGTTTCCTAAGCAGAGTTGAACTAGATATGGTCCGTATGTGTATGAAGCACAGTTCTTTTGTTCTGAGCAAGCTCACTGTTTGGATCCCATAGGAAACTCAGTAGAGTAAAAGAGTGCTCTTTTCTCTAAAGCAGAGTGTGTTTTTGTAAGGCGAGCTAACATTTGTTTCCCAGTCCTAAATGGAGTGGAATCACATGCAGTTTCTGGTCCTACGAGCAAGAGTTGTTTTCTGGTAAGGAAAGTCACTATTGCGCTCCCATTGCCATACACAGTGCAAACAGCCCTCCCGTCTGTTCCCAGCAAGTACAGTGTATTGGACTGAAGAGGAGCTACTGTTCTTCTCAGGTTCCTATGCAGAGTTGAACTAGATATGGTCCGTGTGTGTAGGAAGCACAGTTCTTTTATTCTGAGCAAGCTCACTGTTCTGGCCCTATAGGAAACACAGTAGGGTAGAAGAGTGCTCTTTTCTCAAAAGCAGAGTGTGTTTCTTGTAAAGCGAGCTTGAGTTTGTTTCCCAGTCCTAAATGGAGATGAATCACATGAAGTTTCTGGTCCTACGAGCAAGAGTTGTTTTCTGGTAAGAAGAGTCACTATTGCGCTGCCATTGCCATACACAGGACAAATAGCACTGGCGTCTGTTCCCAGGAAGTACAGTGTATTGGACTGAAGAGGATCTACTGTTCTTGTCAGGTTCCTAAGCAGACTTGAACTAGATATGGTCGTGTGTGTAGGAAGCATAGTTTTTTTGTTCTGAGGAAGCTCACTGTTCGGAACACATAGGAAACACAATAGAGTAGAAGAGTGCTCTTTTCTCAAAAGCAGAGTGTGTTTCTTGGAAGTCGAGCTAGCGTTTGTTTCCCAGTCCTAAATGGAGTTGAGTCACATGCAGTTTTTTGTCCTATGAGTAAGAGTTGTTTTCTGGTAAGACAAGTCACTATTGTGCTCCAATTGCCATACAGAGTGCATAAAGCACTCGCGTCTGTTCCCCGAAAGTACAGTGTATTGGACTGAAGAGGAGCTAGTGTTCTTGTCAGTTTCCTAAGCAGAGTTGAACTAGATATGGCCCGTTAGTGTAGGAAGCACAGTTCTTTTGTTCTGAGCAAGCTCACTGTTCTGGCCCTATAGGAAACACAGTAGAGTAGAAGAGTGCTCTTTTCTCAAAAGCAGAGTGTGTTTCTTGGAAGTCGAGCTAGCGTTTGTTTCCCATTCCTAAATGGAGTTGAATCACATGCCGTTTCTGGTCCTACGAGCAAGAGTTGTTTTCTGGAAAGGAAAGTCATTATTGCGCTCCCATTGCCATACACAGTGCAAATATCACTCGCGTCTGTTCCCAGCAAGTACAGTGTATTGGACTGAAGAGGAGCTACTGTTCTTGTCAGTTTCCTAAGCAGAATTGAACTAGATATGGCTCGTGTGTAGGAAGCACAGTTCTTTGTTCTGAGCATTCTCACTGTTCTGGCACTATAGGAAACACAGTAGAGTAGAAGAGTGCTCTTTTCTCTAAAGCAGAGTGTGTTTCTGTAAGGTGAGCTAGCTTTTGTTTCCCAGTCCTAAATGGAGTTGAATCACATGCAGTTTCTTGTCCTAACAGCAAGAGTTGTTTTATGGTAAGAAGAGTCACTATTGTGCTGCCATTGCCATACACAGGACAAATAGCACTGGCGTCTGTTCCCAGCACGTACAGTGTATTGGACTGAAGAGGATCTACTGTTCTTGTCAGGTTCCTAAGCAGAATTGAACTAGATATGGCCATGTGTGTAGGAAGCACAGTTCTTTTGTTCTGAGCAAGCTCAATGTTCGGACCCCTTAGGAAACACAGTAGAGTAGAAGAGTGCTCTTTTCTCTAAAGCAGAGTTAGTTTTTGTAAGGCGAGCTAGCATTGGTTTCCCAGTCCTAAATGGAGTTGAATCACATGCAGTTTCTGGTCATACGAGCAAGAGTTGTTTTCTGGTAAGGAAAGTCATTATTGTGCTCCCATTGCCATACTCAGTGCAAATAGCCCTCCCGTCTGTTCCCAGGAAGTACAGTGTATTGGACTGAAGAGGAGCTACTGTTCCTCTCAGTTTCCTAAGCAGAGTTGAACTAGATATGAACCGTGTGTAGGGAGCACAGTTCTTTTTTTCTGAGCAAGCTCACTGTTCTGGCTCCATAGGAAACACAGTAGAGTAGAAGACTGCTCTTTTCTCAAAAGCAGAGTGTGTTTCTTGTAAAGCGAGCTAGAGTTTGTTTCCCAGTCCTAAATGGAGTTGAATCACATGCAGTTTTGGTCCTACGAGCAAGAGTTGTTTTCTGGTAAGAAGAGTCACTATTGCGCTGTCATTGACATACACAGGACAAATAGCACTGGCGTCTGTTCCCAGCAAGTACAGTGTATTGGTCTGAAGAGGATCTACTGTTCTTGTCAGGTTCCTAAGCAGACTTGAACTAGATATGGCCGTGTGTGTAGGAAGCACAGTTTTTTTGTTCTGAGCAAGCTCACTGTTCGGAACACATAGGAAACACAGTAGAGTAGAAGAGTGCTCTTTTCTCAAAAGCAGAGTGTGTTTCTTGGAAGTCGAGCTAGCGTTTGTTTCCCAGTCCTAAATGGAGTTGAGTCACATGCAGTTTTTTGTCCAACGAGCAAGAGTTGTTTTCTGGTAAGACAAGTCACTATTGTGCTCCAATTGCCATACACAGTGCAAATATCACTCGCTTCTGTCCCCCACAATTACAGTGTATCGGACTGAAGAGGAGCTACTGTTCCTCTCAGTTTCCTAAGCAGAGTTGAACTAGATATGGTCCGTGTGTGTAGGAAGCACAGTTCTTATGTTCTGAGCAAGCTCACTGTTCTGGCCCTATAGGAAACACAGTAGAGTAGAAGAGTGCTCTTTTCTTAAAAGCAGAGTGTGTTTCTTGTAAAGCGACCTAGAGTTTGTTTCCCAGTACTAAATGGAGTTCAATCACATGCAGTTTCTGGTCCTACGAACAAGAGTTGTTTTCTGGTAAGGAAAGTCACTATTGCGCTCCCATTGCCCTACACAAGGCAAATAGCACTCGCGTCTTTTCCCAGCAAGTACAGTGTATTGGACTGAAGAGGGGCTACTGTTCTTGTCAGTTTCCTAAGCAGAGTTGAACTAGATATGGTCCGAGTGTGTAGGAAGCACAGTTCTTTTGTTCTGAGCAAGCTCACTGTTTGGACCCCATAGTAAACACAGTAGAGTAGAAGAGTGCTCTTTTCTCTAAAGCAGAGTGTGTTTCTTGTAAGGCGAGCTAGCGTTTGTTTCCCAGTCCTAAATGGAGTTGAATCACATGCAGTTTCTAGTCATATGAGCATGAGTTGTTTTATGGTAAGAAGAGTCACTATTGCACTGCCATTGCCATCCACAGGACAAATAGCACTGGAGTCTGTTCCCAGCAAGTACAGTGTATTGGACTGAAGAGGATCTACAGTTCTTGTCAGGTTCCTAAGCAGAATTGAACTAGATATGGCCGTGTGTGTAGGAAGCACAGTTCTTTTGTACTGAGCAAGCTCACTGTTCAGAACACATAGGAAACAGAGTAGAGTAGAAGAGTGCTCTTTTCTCAAAAGCAGTGTGTGTTTCTTGTAAGGCGAGCTAACTTTTGTTTCCCAGTCCTAAATGGAGTTGAATCACATGCAGTTTCTGGTCCTAAAAGCAAGAGTTGTTTTCTGGTAAGGAAAGTCACTATTGTGCTCCCCTTGCCATACACAGTGCAAATAGCTCCCGCATCTGTTCCCATCAAGTACAGTGTATCAGACTGAAGAGGAGCTACTGTTCTCGTCAGTTTCCTAAGCAGAGTTGAACATGATATGGCCCGTGTGTGTAGGAAGCACAGTTCTTATGTTCTGAGCAAGCTCACTGTTCTGGCCCTATAGGAAACACAGTAGAGTAGAAGAGTGCTCTTTTCTCAAAAGCAGAGTGTGTTTTTGTAAGGCAAGCTAGCGTTTGTTTCCTAGTCCTAAATGGAGTTGAATCACATGCAGTTTCTGGTCTTACGAACAAGAGTTGTTTTCAGGTAAGGAAAGACTCTATTGCGCTCCCATGCCCTACACAAGGCAAATAGCATTGGCGTCTTTTCCCAGCAAGTACAGTGTATCGGACTGAAGAGGAGCTACTGTTTTTGTCAGTTTCCTAAGCAGAGTTGAACTAGATATGGCCCGTGTGTAGGAAGCACAGTTCTTTTGTTCTGAGCAAGCTCACTCTTCTGGCCCTATAGAAAAGACAGTAGAGTAGAAGAGTGCTCTTTCCACAAAAGCAGAGTGTGTTTCTTGTAAGGTGAGCTAGCTTTTGTTTCCCAGTCCTAAATGGAGTTGAATCACATGCAGTTTCTGGTCCTACGAGCAAGAGTTGTTTTACAGTAAGAAGAGTCACTATTGCGCTGCCATTGCCATACACAGGACAAATAGCACTGGCGTCTGTTCCCAGCTGGTACAGTGTATTGGACTGAAGAGGATCTACTGTTCTTGTCAGGTTCCTAAGCAGAATTGAACTAGATATGGTCGTGTATGTAGGAATCACAGTTCTTTTGTTCTGAGCAGGCTCACTGTTCGGACCCCATAGGAAACAGAGAAGAGTAGAAGAGTGCTCTTTTCTCAAAAGCAGAGTGTGTTTCTTGTAAGGCGAGCTAGCGTTTGTTTCCCAGTCCTAAATGGAGTTGAGTCACATGCAGTTTCTGGTCCTATGAGCAAGACTTGTTTTCTGGTAAGACGAGTCACTATTGTGCTCCATTTGCCATACACAGTGCATATAGCACTCATGTCTGTTCCCCGCAACTACACTGTATTGGACTGAAGAGGAGCTGCTGTTCTTGTCAGTTTCCTAAGCAGAGTTGAACTAGATATGGCCCGTGTGTGTAGGAAACACAGTTGTTTTGTTCTGAGCAAGCTCACTGTTCGGACCCCATAGGAAGCACAGTAGAGTAGAAGAGTGCTCTTTTCTCAAAAGCAGAGTGTGTTTCATGTAAGGCGAGCTAGCATTTGTTTCCCAGTCCTAAATGGAGTTGAATCACATGCAATTTCTGGTCCTACGAGCAAGAGCTGTTTTCTGGTAAAGAAAGTCACTATTGTGCTCCCATTGCCATACACAGTGCAAATAGGACTCGCGTCTGTTCCCAGCAAGTACAGTGTATCGGACTGAAGAGGAGCTACTGTTCTTGTCAGGTTCCTAAGCAGAGTTGAACTAGATATGGCCCGTGTGTATTAAGCACAGTTCTTTTGTTCTGAGCAAGCTCACTGTTCTGGCCCTATAGGAAACACAGTGGAGTAGAAGAGTGCTCTTTTCCCTAAAGCAGAGTGTGTTTCTTGTAAGGTGAGCTAGCTTTTGTTTGCCAGTCCTAAATGGAGTTGAATCACATGCAGTTTCTGGTCCTACGAGCAAGAGTTGTTTTATGGTAAGAAGAGTCACTATTGTGCTGCCATTGCCATACACAGGACAAATAGCACTGGCGTCTGTTCCCAGGAAGTACAGTGTATTGGACTGAAGAGGATCTACTGTTCTTGTCAGGTTCCTAAGCAGAATTCAACTAGTTATGGCCGTGTGTGTAGGAAGCACAGTTCTTTTGTTCTGAGCAAGCTCACTGTTCAGACCCAATAGGAAACACAGTAGAGTAAAAGAGTGCTCTTTTCTCAAAAGCAGAGTGTGTTTCTTGTAAGGCGCGCTAGCATTTGTTTCCCAATCCTAAATGGAGTTGAGTCACATGCAGTTTTCTGTCCTATGAGCAAGAGTTGTTTACTGGTAAGACGAGTCACTATTGTGCTCCAATTGCCATACACAGTGCAAATAGCACTCGCGTCTGTTCCCCGAAAGTACAGTGTATTGGACTGAAGAGGAGCTACTGTTCTTCTCAGTTTCCTAAGCAGAGTTGAACTAGATATGGCCCGTGTGTGTAGGAAGCACAGTTCTTTTGTTCTGAGCAGGCTCACTGTTCTGACCCCATATGAAGCACAGTAGAGTAGAAGAGTGCTCTTTTCTCAAAAGCAGAGTGTGTTTCATGTAAGGCGAGCTAGCATTTGTTTCCCAGTCCTAAATGGAGTTGAATCACATGCAGTTTCTGGTCCTACGAGCAAGAGTTGTTTTATGGTAAGAAGAGTCACTATTGCGCTGCCATTGCCATACACAGGACAAATAGCACTGGCGTCTCTTCCCAGCAAGTACAGTGTATTGGACTGAAGAGGATCTACTGTTCTTGTCAGGTTCCTAAGCAGAATTGAACTAGATATGGCCGTGTGTGTAGGAAGCACAGTTATTATGTTCTGAGCAAGTTCACTCTTCTGGCCCTATAGGAAACACAGTAGAGTAGAAGAGTGCTCTTTTCTCAAAAGCAGAGTGAGTTTTTGTAAGGCGAGCTAGCGTTTGTTTCCTAGTCCTAAATGGAGTTGAATCACATGCAGTTTCTGGTCCTATGAACAAGAATTGTTTTATGGTAAAAAAGTCACTATTGCGCTCCCATTGCCCTACACAAGGCAAATAGCACTCGCGTCTTTTCCCAGCAAGTACAGTGTATTGGACTGAATAGGAGCTACTGTTCTTGTCAGTTTACTAAGCAGAGTTGAACTAGATATGGTCCGTGTGTGTAGGAAGCACAGTTCTTTCGTCTGAGCAAGCTCACTATTTGGACCCCATAGGAAAGACAGTAGAGTAGAAGAGTGCCCTTTTCTCTAAAGCAGAGTGTGTTTCTTGTAAGGCGAGCTACCGTTTGTTTCCCATTCCTAAATGGAGTGGAATCACATGCAGTTTCTGGTCCTACGAGCAAGAGTTGTTTTCTGGTAAGGAAAGTCACTATTGTGCTCCCATTGCCATACACAGTGCAAATAGCCCTCCCATCTTTTCCCAGCAAGTGCAGTGTATTGGACTGAATAGGAGCTACTGTTCTTGTCAGTTTACTAAGCAGAGTTGAACTAGATATGGCCGTGTGAGTAGGAAGTACAGTTTTTTTGTTCTGAGCAAGCTCACTGTTCGGAACACATAGGAAACACAGTAGAGTAGAAGAGTGCTCTTTTCTCAAAAGCAGAGTGTATTTCATGTAAGGCGAGCTAGCATTTGTTTCCCAGTCCTAAATGGAGATGATCATATGCAGTTTCTGGTCCTACGATCAAGAGTTGTTTTCTGGTAAGGAAAGTCACTATTGCGCTCCCATTGCCATACACAGTGCTAATAGCACTCGCATCTGTTCCCAGCAAGTACAGTGTATCGGACTGAAGAGGAGCTACTGTTCTTGTCAGTTTCCTAAGCAGAGTTGAACTAGTTATGGCCCGTGTGTAGGAAGCACAGTTCTTTTGTTCTGAGCAAGCTCACTGTTCTGGCCCTATAGGAAACACAGTAGAGTGGAAGAGTGCTCTTTTCTCTAAAGCAGAGTTTGTTTCTCTGAAGGCCAGCTAGCGTTTGTTTCCCAGTCCTAAATGGAGTTGAATCACATGCAGTTTCTGGTCCTACGAGCAAGAGTTGTTTTCTGGTAAGGAAAGTCACTATTGCGATCTCATTGCCATACACAGTGCAAATAGCACTGGCGTCTCTTCCCAGCAAGTACAGTGTATCGGACTGAAGAGGAGCTACTGTTCTTGTCAGTTTACTAAGCAGAGATGAACTAGATATGGTCCATGTGTGTAGGAAGCACAGTTCTTTTGTTCTGAGCAAGCTCACTGTTCTGGCCCTATAGGAAACACATTAGAGTAGAAGAGTGCTCTTTTCTCTAAAGCAGAGTGTGTTTCTTGTAAGGCAAACTCGCGTTTGTTTCCCAGTCCTAAATGGAGTTGAGTCACAGACAGTTTTTGGTCCTATGAGCAAGAGTTGTTTTTTGGTAAGAAGAGTCACTATTGCGCTCCAAATGCCATACACAGTGCAAATAGCACTCGCGTCTGTTCCCACCATGTACAGTGTATTGGACTGAAGAGGAGCTTCTGTTCTTGTCAGTTTCCTAAGCAGAGTTGAACTAGATATGGTCCATGTGTGTAGGAAGCACAGTTCTTTTGTTCTGAGCAAGCTCACTGTTCGGACCCAAAAGGAAACACATTAGAGTAGAAGAGTGCTCTTTTCTCAAAAGCACAGTGTGTTTCTTGTAAGGCGAGCTAGCGTTTGTTTCCCAGGCCTAAATGGAGTGGAATCACATGCAGTTTCTGGTACTACGAGCAAGAGTTGTTTTATGGTAAGAATAGTCACTATTGCGCTGCCATTGCCATAAACAGGACAAATAGCACTGGCGTCTGTTCCCAGCAAGTACAGTGTATTAGACTGAAGAGGATCTACTGTTCTTGTCAGGTTCCTTAGCAGAATTGAACTAGATATGGCCGTTTGTGTAGGTAGCACAGTTCTTTTTTTCTGAGCAAGCTCACTGTTCGGACCCCATAGGAAACACAGTAGAGTAGAAGAGTGCTCATTTCTGAAAAGCAGAGTGTGTTTCTTGTAAGGCGAGCTAGGTTTTGTTTCCTTGTCCTAAATAGAGTTGAATCACATGCAGTTTCTAGTCCTACGAACAAGAGTTGTTTTCTGGTAAGGAAAGTCACTATTGCGCTCCCATTGCCATACACAGTGCAAATAGCACTGGCGTCTGTTCCCAGCAAGTACAGTGTATTGGACTGAATAGAAGCTACTGTTCTTGTCAGTTTCCTAAGCAGAGTTGAACTACATATGGCCCTTGTGTGGAGGAAGCACAGTTATTATGTTCTGAGCAAGCTCACTGTTCTGGCCCTACAGGAAACACAGTAGAGTAGAAGAGTGCTCTTTTCTCAAAAGCAGAGTGTGTTTCTTGTAAGGCGAGCTCGCGGTTGTTTCCCAGTCCTAAATGGAGTTGAGTCACATGCAGTTTTTGGTCCTACGAGCAAGAGTTGTTTTCTGGTAAGGAGAGTCACTATTGTGCTCCAAATGCCATACACAGTGCAAATAGCACTCGGGTCTGTTCCCAGCAAGTACAGTCTATTGGACTGAATAGGAGCTACTGTTCTTGTCAGTTTCTTAAGCAGAGTTGAACTAGATATGGTCCATGTGTGTAGGAAGCACAGTTCTTTTGTTCTGACCAAGCTCACTGTTTAGACCCTATAGGAAACACAGTAGAGTAGAAGAGTGCTCTTTTCTCAAAAGCAGAGTGAGTTTCTTGTAAGGCGAGCTAGCGTTTGTTTCCCAGTCCTAAATGGAGTTGAATCACATGCAGTTTGTGGTCCTACGAGCAAGAGTTGTTTTATGGTAAGAAGAGTCACTATTGCGCTGCCATTGCCATACACAGGACAAATAGCACTGGCGTCTGTTCCCAGCAAGTACTGTTTATTGGACTGAAGAGGATCTACTGCTCTGGTCAGGTTCCTAAGCAGAATTGAACTAGATATGGCCGTGTGTGTAGGAAGCACAGTTCTTTTGTTCTGAGCAAGCTCACTGTTCTGGCCCTATAGGAAACACAGTAGAGTAGAAGAGTGCTCTTTTCTCAAAAGCAGAGTGTGTTTCTTGTAAGGCGAGCTCGCGGTTGTTTCCCAGTCCTAAATGGAGTTGAGTCACATGCAGTTTTTGGTCCTACGAGCAAGAGTTGTTTTCTGGTAAGGAGAGTCACTATTGTGCTCCAAATGCCATACACAGTGCAAATAGCACTCGGGTCTGTTCCCAGCAAGTACAGTCTATTGGACTGAATAGGAGCTACTGTTCTTGTCAGTTTCTTAAGCAGAGTTGAACTAGATATGGTCCATGTGTGTAGGAAGCACAGTTCTTTTGTTCTGACCAAGCTCACTGTTTAGACCCTATAGGAAACACAGTAGAGTAGAAGAGTGCTCTTTTCTCAAAAGCAGAGTGAGTTTCTTGTAAGGCGAGCTAGCGTTTGTTTCCCAGTCCTAAATGGAGTTGAATCACATGCAGTTTGTGGTCCTACGAGCAAGAGTTGTTTTATGGTAAGAAGAGTCACTATTGCGCTGCCATTGCCATACACAGGAAAAATAGCACTGGCGTCTGTTCCCAGCAAGTACTGTTTATTGGACTGAAGAGGATCTACTGCTCTGGTCAGGTTCCTAAGCAGAATTGAACTAGATATGGCCGTGTGTGTAGGAAGCACAGTTCTTTTGTTCTGAGCAAGCTCACTGTTCTGGCCCTATAGGAAACACAGTAGAGTAGAAGAGTGCTCTTTTCTCAAAAGCAGAGTGTGTTTCTTGTAAGGCGAGCTCGCGGTTGTTTCCCAGTCCTAAATGGAGTTGAGTCACATGCAGTTTTTGGTCCTACGAGCAAGAGTTGTTTTCTGGTAAGAAGAGTCACTATTGTGCTCCAAATGCCATACACAGTGCAAATAGCACTCGGGTCTGTTCCCAGGAAGTACAGTCTATTGGACTGAATAGGAGCTACTGTTCTTCTCAGTTTCATAAGCAGAGTTGAACTAGATATGATCCATGTGTGTAGGAAGCACAGTTCTTTTGTTCTGAGCAAGCTCACTGTTCGGACCCCACAGGAAACACAGTAGAGTAGAAGAGTGCTCTTTTCTCTAAAGCAGTGTGTTTCTTGTAAGGCGAGCTAGCGTTTGTTTCCCAGTCCTAAATGGAGTTGAATCACATGCAGTTTCTGGTCCTACGAGCAAGAGTTTTTTTATGGTAAGAATAGTCACTATTGCGCTACCATTGCCATACACAGGACAAATAGCACTGGTGTCTGTTCCCAGCAAGTACAGTGTATCGAACTGAAGAGGAGCTACTGTTCTTGTCAGTTTCCTAAGCAGAGTTGAACTAGATATGGCCCGTGTGTTTAGGAAGCACAGTCATTATGTTCTGAGCAAGCTCACTGTTCTGGCCCTATAGGAAACACAGTAGAGTAGAAGAGTGCTCTTTTCTCAAAAGCAGAGTGTGTTTCTTGTAAGGCGAGCTAGAGTTTGTTTCATAGTCGTAAATGGAGTTGAGTCACATGCAGTTTTTTGTCCTACGAGAAAGATTTGTTTTCTGGTAGGACGAGTCACTATTGTGCACCAATTGCGATTCACAGTTCAAATAGCACTCGCGTCTGTTCTCAGCAAGAACAATGTATTGGACTGAAGAGGAGCTACTGTTCTTGTCAGTTTCCTAAGCAGAGTTGAACTACATATGGTCCTTGTGTGTAGGAAGCACAGTTCTTTTGTTCTGAGCAAGCTCACTCTTTGGACCCCATAGGAAACACAGTAGAGTAGAAGAGTGTTCTTTTCTCTAAATCAGAGTGTGTTTCTTGTAAGGCTAGCTAGCCTTTGTTTCCCAGTCCTAAATGGAGTGGAATCACATGCAGTTTCTGTCCTACCAGCAAGAGTTGTTTTATGGTAAAAATAGTCACTATTGTGCTGCCATTGCCACACACAGGACAAATAGCACTGGCGTCTGTTCGCAGCAAGTACAGTGTATTGGACTGAAGAGGATCTACACTTCTTGTCAGGTTCCTAAGCAGAATTGAACTAGATATGGCCGTGTGTGTAGGAAGCACAGTTCTTTTGTTCTGAGCAAGCTCACTGTTCGGACCCCATAGGAAACACAGTAGATTAGAAGAGTGCTCTTTTCTCAAAAGCAGAGTGTGTTTTTTGTAAGGCAAGCTATCATTTGTTTCCCAGTCCTAAATGGAGTTGAATCACATGCAGTTTCTGGTACTACGAGCAAGAGTTGTTTTCTCGTAAGGAAATTCACTATTGTGCTCCCTTTGCCATACACAGTGCAAATAGCGCTCGCGTCTGTTCCCAGCAAGTACAGTGTATCGGACTGATGAGGAGCTACTGTTCTTGTCAGTTTCCTAAGCAGAGTTGAACTAGATATGGTCCATGTGTGTAGGAAGCACAGTTCTTTGTTCTGAGCAAGCTAACTGTTTGGACCCCATAGGAAACACAGTAGAGTAGAAGAGTGCTCTTTTCTCAAAAGCAGAGAGTGTTTCATGTAAGGCGAGCTAGCATTTGTTTCCCAGTCCTAAATGGAGTTGAATCACATGCAGTTTCTGGTCCTACGAGCAAGAGTTGTTTTCTGGTAAGGAAAGTCACTATTGCGCTCCCATTGCCATACACAGGGCAAATAGCACTCGCGTCTGTTCCCAGCAAGTACAGTGTATCGGACTGAAGAGGAGCTACTGTTCTTGTCAGTTTCCTAAGCAGAGTTGAAATAGATATGGCCCGTGTGTAGGAAGCACAGTTCTTTTGTTCTGAGCAAGCTCACTGTTCTGGCCCTATAGGAAACACAGTAGAGTAGAAGAGTGCTCTTTTCTCTAAAGCAGATTGTGTTTCTTGTAAGGCGAGCTAGCATTTGTTTCCCAGTCCTAAATGGAGTTGAATCACATGCAGTTTCTGGTCCTACGAGCAAGCGTTGTTTTATGATAAGAATAGTCACTATTGCGCTGCCATTGTCATACACAGGACAAATAGCACTGGCGTCTGTTCCCAGCAGTACAGTGTATTGGACTGAAGAGGAGCTACTGTTCTTGTCAGGTTCCTAAGCAGAATTGAACTAGATATGGCTGTGTGTGTAGGAAGCACAGTTCTTTTGTTCTGAGCAAGCTCACTGTTCGGACCCCATAGGAAACACAGTAGAGTAGAAGAGTGCTCTTTTCTCAGAAGCAGAGCGTGTTTCTTGTAAGGCTAGCTAGCATTTGTTTCCCAGTCCTAAATGGCGTTGAATCACATGCAGTGTGTGTTCCTACGAACAAGAGTTGTTTTCTGGTAAGGAAAGTCACTATTGCGCTCCCTTTGCCATACACAGTGCAAATAGCACTCGCGTATGTTCGCAGCAAGTACAGTGTATCGGACAGAAGAGGAGCTACTGTTCTTGTGAGTTTCCTAAGCAGAGTTGAACTAGATATGGTCCATGTGTGTAGGAAGCACAGTTCTTTGTTCTGAGCAAGCTCACTGTTTGGACCCCATAGGAAACACAGTAGAGAAGAAGAGTGGTCTTTTCTCAAAAGCAGAGAGTGTTTCATGTAAAGGGAGCTAGCATTTGTTTCCCAGTCCTAAACGGAGTTGAATCACATGCAGTTTCTGGTCCTACGAGCAAGAGTTGTTTTCTGGTAAGGAAAGTCACTATTGCACTCCCATTGCCATACACAGTGCAAATAGCACTGGCGTCTGTTCCCAGCAAGTACAGTGTATCGGACTGAAGAGGAGCTACTGTTCTTGTCAGTTTCCTAAGCAGAGTTGAACTAGATATGGCCCGTGTGTAGGAAGCACAGTTCTTTTTTTCTGAGCAAGCTCACTGTTCTGGCCCTATAGGAAACACAGTAGAGTAGAAGAGTGCTCTTTTCTCTAAAGCAGATTGTGTTTCTTGTAAGGTGAGCTAGCGTTTGTTTCCCAGTCCTAAATGGAGTTGAATCACATGCAGTTTCTGGTGCTATGAGCAAGAGTTGTTTTATGATAAGAATAGTCACTATTGCGCTGCCATTGCCATACACAGGACAAAGAGCACTGGCTTCTGTTCCCAGCAGTACAGTGTATTGGACTGAAGAGGAGCTACTGTTCTTGTCAGGTTCCTAAGCAGAATTGAACTAGATATGGCTGTGTGTGTAGGAAGCACAGTTCTTTTGTTCTGAGAAAGCTCACTGTTTGGACCCCATAGGAAAAACAGTAGAGTAGATAGTGCTCTTTTCTCAAAAGCAGAGTGTGTTTCTTGTAAGGTGAGCTAGCGTTTCTTTCCCAGACCTAAATGGAGTTGAGTCACATGCAGTTTTTTGTCCTACGAGCAAGAGTTGTTTTCTGGTACGACGAGTCACTATTGTGCTCCAATTGCCATACACAGTGCAAATAGCACTCGCGTCTCTTCCCCGCAAGTACAGTGTATTGGACTGAAGAGGAGCTACTGTTCTTGTCAGTTTCCTAAGCAGAGTTGAACTAGATATGGTCGATGTGTGTAGGAAGCACAGTTCTTTTGTTCTGAGCAAGCTCACTGTTTGGACCCCATAGGAAACACAGTAGAGTAGAAGAGTGCTCTTTCCTCAGAAGCAGAGTGTGTTTCTTGTAAGGCGAGCTAGCATTTGTTTCCCAGTCCTAAATGGCGTTGAAACACATGGAGTGTGTGGTCCTATGAGCAAGAGTTGTTTTCTGGTTAGGAAAGTCACTATTGCGCTCCCTTTGCCATACACAGTGCAAATAGCACTCGCGTCTGTTTCCAGCAAGTACAGTGTATCGGACTGAAGAGGAGCTACTGTTCTTATCAGTTTCCTAAGCAGAGTTGAACTAGATATGGTCCATGTGTGTAGGAAGCACAGTTCTTTGTTCTGAGCAAGCTCACTGTTTGGACCCCATAGGAAACACAGTAGAGTAGAAGAGTGCTCTTTTCTAAAAAGCAGAGATTGTTTCTTGTAAGGAGAGCTAGCATTTGTTTCCCAGTCCTAAATGGCGTTGAATCACATGCAGTTTGTGTTCCTACGAGCAAGAGTTGTTTTCTGGTAAGGAAAGTCACTATTGCGCTGTCATTGCCATACACAGGGCAAATAGCACTCGCGTCTGTTCCCAGCAATTACAGTGTATTGGACTGAAGAGGAGCTGCTGTTCTTGTCAGTTTCATAAGCAGAGTTGAGCTAGATATGGACCATGTGTGTAAAAAGCACAGTTCTTTTGTTCTGAGCAAGCTCACTGTTTGGACCCCATAGGAAACACAGTAGAGTAGAATACTGCTCTTTTCTCAAAAGCGGAGTGTGTTTCTTGTAAGGCGAGCTAGAGTTTGTTTCCCAGTCCTAAATGGAGTTGAGTCACATGCAGTTTTTTGTCCTACGAGCAAGAGTTGTTTTCTATTAAGGAAAGTCACTATTGCGCTCTCATTGCCATACACAGTGCAAATAGCACTCCCGTCTGTTCCCAGCAAGTACAGTGTATTCGACTGAAGAGGAGCTACTGTTCTTGTCAGTTTTCTAAGCAGAGTTGAGCTACATATGGTCCGTGTGTGTAGGAAGCACAGTTCTTTTGTTCTGAGCAAGCTCTCTGTTTGGACCTCATAGGAAACACAGTAGAGTAGAAGAGTGCTCTTTTCTCTAAAGCAGAGTGTGTTTCTTGTAAGGCAAGCTAGCGTTTGTTTCCCAGTCCTAAATGGAGTTGAATCACATGCAGTTTCTGGTACTACAAGCAAGAGTTGTTTTCTGGTAAGGAAAGTTACTATTGCGCTCCCATTGGCATACACAGTGAAAATAGCACTGGCATCTGTTCCCAGCAAGTACAGTGTATTGGACTGAAGAGGAGCTACTGTTCTTCTCAGTTTCCCAAGCAGAGTTAAACTAGATATGGCCCGTGTGTGTAGGAAGCACAGTTCTTTTGTTCTGAGCAAGCTCTCTGTTTGGACCTCCTAGGAAACACAGTAGAGTAGAAGAGTGCTCTTTTCTCAAAAGCAGAGTGTGTTTCTTGTAAGGCGAGCTCGGGTTTGTTTCCCAGTCCTAAATGGAGTTGAGTCGCAGACAGTTTTTGGTCCTACGAGCAAGAGTTGTTTTATGGTAAGAATAGTCACTATTGCGCTGCCATTGCCATACACAGGACAAATAGCACTGGCGTCTGTTCCCAGCAAGTACAGTGTATTGGACTGAAGAGGATCTACTGTTCTTGTAAGGTTCCTAAGCTGAATTGAACTAGATATGGCCGTGTGTGTAGGAAGCACAGTGCTTTTGTTCTGAGCAAGCTCACTGTTCGGACCCAAAAGGAAACACAGTAGAGTAGAAGAGTGCTCTTTTCTCAAAAGCAGAGTGTGTTTCTTGTAAGGCGAGCTAGCGTTTGTTTCCCAGTCCTAAATGGAGTTGAGTCACAGACAGTTTTTGGTCCTACGAGCAAGAGTTGTTTTATGGTAAGAATAGTCACTATTGCGCTGCCATTGCCATACAGAGGAGAAATAGCACTGGCGTCTGTTCCCAGCAAGTACAGTGTATTGGACTGAAGAGGATCTACTCTTCTTGTCAGGTTCCTAAGCAGAATTGAACTAGATATGGCCGTGTGTGTAGGAAGCACAGTGCTTTTGTTCTGAGCAACATCACTTTTCGGGCCCCTAGGAAACACAGTAGAGTAGAAGAGTGCTCTTTTCTCAAAAGCAGAGTGTGTTTCTTGTAAGTGGAGCTAGCGTGTGTTTCCCAGTCCTAAATGGAGTTGAATCACATGCAATTTCTGGTCCTCTGAGCAAGAGTTGTTTTCTGGTAAGGAAAGTAACTATTGCGCTCCCATTGCCATACACAGTGCAAATAGCACTCGTGTCTGTTCCCAGCAAGTAAAGTGTATCGGACTGAAGAGGAGCTACTGTTCTTGTCAGTTTCCTAAGCAGAGTTGAACTAGATAAGGACCGTGTATGTAGAAAGCACAGTTCTTATGTTCTGAGCAAGCTCACTGTTCTGGCCCTATAGGAAACACAGTAGAGTAGAAGAGTGCTCTTTTCTCAAAAGCAGAGTGTGGTTCTTGTAAGGCGAGCTTGCGTTTTTTTCCTAGTCCTAAATGGAGTTGAATCACATGCAGTTTCTGGTCCTACGAACAAGAGTTGTTTTCTGGT
Source organism: Peromyscus eremicus (assembly GCF_949786415.1). Taxonomy (NCBI): domain Eukaryota; kingdom Metazoa; phylum Chordata; class Mammalia; order Rodentia; family Cricetidae; genus Peromyscus; species Peromyscus eremicus. The sequence goes on along the minus strand of NW_026735508.1, from coordinate 56,053 downwards.
AAGGAAAGTCACTATTGCGCTCCCATTGCCATACACAGTGCAAATAGCACTCGCGTCTTTTCCCAGCAAGTACAGTGTATTGGACTGAATAGGAGCTACTGTTCTTGTCAGTTTCCTAAGCAGAGTTGAACTACATATGGTCCTTGTGTGTAGGAAGCACAGTACTTTTGTTCTGACCAAGCTCACTGTTTGGAAGCCAAGGAAACACAGTAGAGTAGAAGAGTGCTCTTTTCTCTAAAGCAGAGTGTGTTTCTTGTAAGGAGAGCTAGCGTTTGTTTCCCAGTCCTAAATGGAGTTGAATCACATGCAGTTTCTGGTCCTAGGAGCAAGAGTTTTTTTATGGTAAGAATAGTCACTATTGCGCTGCCATTGCCATACACAGGACAAATAGCACTGGCGTCTGTTCCCAGCAAGTACAGTGTATTGGACTGAAGAGGATCTACTGTCCTTGTCAGGTTCCTAAGCAGAATTGAACTAAATATGGAAGTGTGTGTAGGAAGCACAGTTCTTTTGTTCTGAGCAAGCTTACTGTTTTGGCCCTATAGGAAACACAGTAGAGAACAGTGCTCTTTTCTCAAAAGCAGAGTGTGTTTCTTGTAAGGCGAGCTAGCATTTGTTTCCCAGTCCTAAATGGAATGCATGAATCACATGCAGTTTCTGGTCCTACGAGCAAGAGTTGGTTTCTGGTAAGGAAAGTCACTATTGCTCTCGCTTTGCCATATACAGTGCAAATAGCACTCGCGTCTGTTCCCAGAAAGTACAGTGTATCGGACTGAAGAGGAGCTACTGTTCTTGTCAGTTTCCTAAGCAGAGTTGAACTAGATATGGCCCGTGTGTTTAGGAAGCAGAGTTATTATGTTCTGAGCAAGCTCACTGTTTGGACCCCATAGGAAACACAGTAGAGTAGAAGAGTGCTCTTTTCTCTAAAGCAGTGTGTTTGTTGTAAGTCGAGCTAGCATTTCTTTCCCAGGCCTAAATGGAGTTGAATCACATGCAGTTTCTGGTCCTAGGAGCAAGAGTTGTTTTCTGGTAAGGAAAGTCACTATTGCGCTCCAATTGCCATACACAGTGCAAATAGCCCTCCCGTCTGTTCCCAGCAAGTACAGTGTATTGGACTGAAGAGGAGCTACTGTTCTTGTCAGTTTCCTAAGAAGAGTTGAACTAGATATGGCCCGTGTGGGTAGGAAGCACAGTTCTTTTTTTCTGAGCAAGCTCACTGTTCTGGCCCTATAGGAAACACAGTAGAGTAGAATAGTGCTCTTTTCTCAAAAGCAGAGTGTGTTTCTTGTAAAGTGAGCTAGAGTTTGTTTTACAGTCCTAAATGGAGTTGAGTCACATGCAGTTTTTTGTCCTATGAGCAAGAGTTGTTTTCTGGTAAGACGAGTCACTATTGTGCTCCAATTGCCATACACAGTGCAAATAGCACTGGCGTCTGTTCCCAGCAAGTACAGTGTATTGGACTGAAGAGGATCTACTGTTCTTCTTAGTTTCCTAAGCAGAGTTGAACTAGATATGGCCCGTGTGTGGGAAGCACAGTTCTTTTATTCTGAGCAAGCTCACTGATCTGGCCCTGTAGGAAACACAGTAGAGTAGAAGAGTGCTCTTTTTCTAAAGCAGAGTGTGTATCTTGTAAGGAGAGCTAGCGTTTGTTTCCCAGTCCTAAATGGACTTGAATCACATGCAGTTTCTGGTCCTAGGAGCAAGAGTTTTTTTATGGTATGAAAAGTCACTATTGCGCTGCCATTGCCATACTCAGAACAAATAGCACTGGCGTCTGTTCCCAGCAAGTACAGTGTATTGGACTGAAGAGGATCTACTGTTCTTGTCAGATTTATAAGCAGAATTGAACTAAATATGGCCATGTGTGTAGGAAGCACAGTTCTTTTGTTCTGAGCAATCTCACTGTTTTGGTCCTATAGGAAACACAGTAGTGTAGAAGAGTGCTCTTTTCTCAAAAGCAGATTGTGTTTCTTGTAAGGCGAGCTAGCCATTGTTTCCCAGTCCTAAATGGAGTTGAATCACATGCAGTTTCTGGTCCTACGAGCAAGAGTTGTTTTCTGGTAAGGAAAGTCACTATTCCGCTCCCTTTGCCATACACAGTGCAAATAGCACTCGCGTCTGTTCCCAGCAAGTAAGTGTATCAGAATGAAGAGGAGCTACTGTTCTTGTCATTTTCCTAAGAAGAGTTGAATTAGATATGGCACGTGTGTTTAGGAAGCACTGTTATTATTTTCTGAGCAAGCTCACTGTTCTGAACCTATAGGAAACACAGTAGAGTAGAAGAGTGCTTTTTTCTCTAAAGCAGAGTATGATTCTTGTAAGGCGAGCTCGCGGTTGTTTCCCAGTTATAAATGGAGTTGAGTCACATGCAGTTTTTGGTCCTACGAGCAAGAGTTGTTTTCTGGTAAGAAGAGTCACTATTGTGCTCCAAATGCCATACATAGTGCAAATAGCACTCGGGTCTGTTCCCAGCAAGTACACTGTATTGGACTGAATAATAGCTACTGTTCTTGTAAGTTTCATAAGCAGAGTTGAACTAGATATGGTCCATGTGTGTAGGAAGCACAGTTCTTTTGTTCTGAGCAAGCTCACTGTTTGGACTCCATAGGAAACACAGTAGAGTAGAAGAGTGCTCTTTTCTCAAAAGCACAGTGTGTTTCTTGTAAGGCGAGCTAGCATTTGTTTCCCAGTCCTAAATGGCGTTGAATCACATGCAGTTTGTGGTCCTACGAGCAAGAGTTGTTTTCTGGTAAGGAAAGTCACTATTGCGCTCTCATTGCCATACACAGTGTAAATAGCACTCGTGTCTGTTTCCAGCAAGTACAGTGTATTGGACTGAAGAGGAGCTACTGTTCTTGTCAGTTTCCTAAGCAGAGTTGAACTACATATGGTCCATGTGTGTAGGAAGCACAGTTCTTTTGTTCTGATCAAGCTCACTGTATGGACCCCATAGGAAACACAGTAGAGTAGAAAAGTGCTCTTTTCTAAAGCAGTGTGTTTCTTGTAAGGCGAGCTAGCATTTGTTTCCCAGTCCTAAATGGAGATTAATCACATGCAGTTTCTGGTCCTACGAGCAAGAGTTGTTTTCTGGTAGGAAAGTCACTATTGTGCTCCCAATGCCATACACAATGCAAATAGCTCATGCGTCTGTTCCCAGCAAGTACAGTGTATTGGACTGAATAGGAGCTACTGTTCTTGTCAGTTTCCTAAGCAGAGTTGAACTAGATATGGCCCGTGTGTCTAGGAAGCACAGTTCATTTGTTCTGAGCAAGCTCACTGTTCTGGCCCTATAGGAAACACAGTAGAGTAGAAGAGTGTTCTTTTCTCAAAAGCAGAGTGTGTTTCTTGTAAGGCAAGCTAGAGTTTGTTTCCCAGTCTTAAATGGAGTTGAGTCACATGCAGTTTTTTGTCCTACGAGCAAGAGTTGTTTTCTGGTAAGACTAGTCACTATTGTGCTCCAATTGCAATACACAGTGCAAATAGCACTCGCATCTGTTCTCAGCAAGTACAGTGTATCGGACTGAAGAGGAGCTACTGTTCTTGTTTTTTTCCTAAGCAGAGTTGAACTAGATATGGCCCGTGTGTAGGAAGCACAGTTCTTTTTTTCTGAGCAAGCTCACTGTTCTGGCCCTACAGGAAACACAGTAGAGTAGAAGAGTGCTCTTTTCTCTAAAGCAGATTGTGTTTCTTGTAAGGTGAGCTAGCGTTTGTTTCCCAGTCCTAAATGGAGTTGAATCACATGCAGTTTCTGGTGCTACGAGCAAGAGTTGTTTTATGATAAGAATAGTCACTATTGCGCTGCCATTGCCATACACAGGACAAAGAGCACTGGCTTCTGTTCCCAGCAGTACAGTGTATTGGACTGAAGAGGAGCTACTGTTCTTGTCAGGTTCCTAAGCAGAATTGAACTAGATATGGCTGTGTGTGTAGGAAGCACAGTTCTTTTGTTCTGAGAAAGCTCACTGTTCTTACCCCATAGGAAACACAGTAGAGTAGAAGAGTGCTCTTTTCTCAAAAGCAGAGTGTGTTTCTTGTAAGGTGAGCTAGCGTTTCTTTCCCAGACCTAAATGGAGTTGAGTCACATGGAGTTTTTTGTCCTACGAGCAAGAGTTGTTTTCTGGTAAGACGAGTCACTATTGTGCTCCAATTGCCATACACAGTGCAAATAGCACTCGCGTCTCTTCCCCGCAAGTACAGTGTATTGGACTGAAGAGGAGCTACTGTTCTTGTCAGTTTCCTAAGCAGAGTTGAACTAGATATGGTCGATGTGTGTAGGAAGCACAGTTCTTTTGTTCTGAGCAAGCTCACTGTTTGGACCCCATAGGAAACACAGTAGAGTAGAAGAGTGCTCTTTCCTCAGAAGCAGAGTGTGTTTCTTGTAAGGCGAGCTAGCATTTGTTTCCCAGTCTTAAATGGCGTTGAATCACATGGAGTGTGTGGTCCTACGAGCAAGAATTGTTTTCTGGTAAGGAAAGTCACTATTGCGCTCCCTTTGCCATACACAGTGCAAATAGCACTCGCGTCTGTTTCCAGCAAGTACAGTGTATCGGACTGAAGAGGAGCTACTGTTCTTATCAGTTTCCTAAGCAGAGTTGAACTAGATATGGTCCATGTGTGTAGGAAGCACAGTTCTTTGTTCTGAGCAAGCTCACTGTTTGGACCCCATAGGAAACACAGTAGAGTAGAAGAGTGCTCTTTTCTAAAAAGCAGAGAGTGTTTCTTGTAAGGAGAGCTAGCATTTGTTTCCCAGTCCTAAATGGCTTTGAATCACATGCAGTTTGTGTTCCTACGAGCAAGAGTTGTTTTCTGGTAAGGAAAGTCACTATTGCGCTGTCATTGCCATACACAGGGCAAATAGCACTCGCGTCTGTTCCCAGCAATTACAGTGTATTGGACTGAAGAGGAGCTGCTGTTCTTGTCAGTTTCATAAGCAGAGTTGAGCTAGATATGGACCATGTGTGTAAAAAGCACAGTTCTTTTGTTCTGAGCAAGCTCACTGTTTGGACCCCTTAGGAAACACAGTAGAGTAGAAGAGTGCTCTTTTCTCAAAAGCAGAGTGCATTTCTTGTAAGGCAAGCTAGCATTTGTTTCCCAGTCCTAAATGGAGTTGAATCACATGCAGTTTCTGGTCCTACGAGCAAGAGTTGTTTTCTGGTAAGGAAAGTCACTATTGCGCTCTCATTGCCATACACAGTGCAAGTAGCACTCCCGTCTGTTCCCAGCAAGTACAGTGTATTCGACTGAAGATTAGCTACTGTTCTTGTCAGTTTTCTAAGCAGAGTTGAGCTACATATGATCCGTGTGTATAGGAAGCACAGTTCTTTTGTTCTGAGCTAGCACTCTGTTTGGACCTCATAGGAAACACAGTAGAGTAGAAGAGTGCTCTTTTCTCTAAAGCAGAGTGTGTTTCTTGTAAGGCGAGCTAGCGTTTACTTCCTAGACCTAAATGGAGTTGAATCACATGCAGTTTCTGGTCCTACGAACAAGAGTTGTTTTCTGGTAAGGAAAGTCACCATTGCGCTCCCATTGCCATACACAGGGCAAATAGCACTCGCGTCTTTTCCCAGCAAGTACAGTGTATCGGACTGAAGAGGAGCTACTGTTCTTGTCAGTTTCCTAAGCAGAGTTGAACTACATATGGTCCTTGTGTGTAGGAAGCACAGTTCTTTTGTTCTGAGCAAGCTCACTGTTTGGACCCCATAGGAAACACAGTAGAGTAGAAGAGTGCTCTTTTCTCTAAAGCAGAGTGTGTTTCTTGTAAGGCGAGCTAGCGTTTGTGTCCCAGTCCTAAATGGAGTTGAATCCAATGCAGTTTCTGGTCCTACGAGCAAGAGTTGTTTTCTGGTAAGTAGAGTCACTATTGCGCTGCCATTGCCATACACAGGACAAATAGCACTGGTGTCTGTTCCCAGCAAGTACAGTGTATTGGACTGAAGAGGATCTACTGTTCTTGTCAGGTTCCTAAGCAGACTTGAACTAGATATGGCCGTGTGTGTAGGAAGCACAGTTTTTTTGTTCTGAGCAAGCTCACTGTTCGGACCCCATAGGAAACACAGTAGAGTAGAAGAGTGCTTTTTTCTCAAAAGCAGAGTATGTTTCTTTTAAGGCGAGCTAGCGTTTTTTTCCCATTCCTAAATGGAGTGGAATCACATGCAGTTTCTGGTCCTAAGAGCAAGAGTTGTTTTCTGGTAAGGGAAGTCTATATTGCACTCCCATTGCCATAAACAATGCAAATACCTTCCCGTCTTTTCCCAGCAAGTACAGCGTATTGGACTGAAGAGGAGCTGCTGTTCTTGTCAGTTTACTAAGCAGAGTTGAACTAGATATGGTCCGTGTGTGTAGGAAGCATAGTTCTTTTGTTCTGAACAAGCTCACTGTTTGGACCCCATAGGAAACACAGTAGAGTAGAAGAGTGCTCTTTTCTCAAAAGCAGAGTGTTTTTCTTGGAAGTCGAGCTAGCGTTTGTTTCCCAGTCCTAAATGGAATTGAGTCACATGCAGTTTTTTGTGCTACGAGCAAGAGTTGTTTTCTGGTAAGACAAGTCACTATTGTGCTCCAATTGCCATACACAGTGCAAATAGCACTCGCGTCTGTTCCCCGCAAGTACAGTGTATTCGACTGAAGAGGAGCTACTGTTCTTGTTTGTTTCCTAAGCAGAGTTGAACTAGGTATGGCCCGTGTGTGTAGGAAGCACAGTTCTTTTGTTCTGAGCAAGCTCACTCTTTGGACCCCATAGGAAACACAGTAGAGTAGAAGAGTGCTCTTTTCTCAAAAGCAGAGTGTGTTTCATGTAAGGCGAGCTAGCATTTGTTTCCCAGTCCTAAATAGAGTTGAATCACATGCAGTTTCTGGTCCTACGAGCAAGAGTTGTTTTCTGGTAAGGAAAGTCACTATTGTGCTCCCATTGCCATACACAGTGCAAATAGCACTCGCGTCTGTTCTCAGCAAGTACAGTGTATCGAACTGAAGAGGAGCTACTGTTCTTGTCAGTTTCCTAAGCAGAGTTGAACTAGATATGGCCCGTGTGTGTAGGAAGCACAGTTCATTTGTTCTGAGCAAGCTCACTGTTCTGGCCCTACAGGAAACACAGTAGAGTATATGAGTGCTTTTTTTTCTAAAGCAGAGTGTGTTTCTTGTAAGGCCAGCTCGCGTTTGTTTCCCAGTCCTAAATGGAGTTGAGTCACAGACAGATTTTGGTCCTAAAAGCAAGAGTTGTTTTCTGGTAAGAAGAGTCACTATTGCGATCTAAATGCCATACACAGTGCAAATAGCACTCGCGTCTGTTCCCAGCAAGTACAGTGTATTGGACTGAATAGGAGCTACTGTTCTTGTCAGTTTCCTAAGCAGAGTTGAACTAGATATGGTCCATGTGTGTAGGAAGCACAGTTCTTTTGTTCTGACCAAGATCACTGTTTGGACCCCATAGGAAACACAGTAGAGTAGAAGAGTGCTCTTTTCTCAAAAGCAGAGTGTGTTTCTTATAAGGTGAGCTAGCGTTTGTTTCCCAGTCCTAAATGGAGTGGAATCACATGCAGTTTGTGGTCCTACGAGCAAGAGTTGTTTTATGATAAGAATAGTCACTATGGCGCTGCCATTGCCATATACAGGACAAATAGCACTGGCGTCTATTCCCAGCAAGTACAGTGTATTGGACTGAAGAGGATCTACTGCTCTGGTCAGGTTCCTAAGCAGAATTGAACTAGATATGGCCGTTTGTGTAGGAAGCACAGTTCTTTTGTTCTGAGCAAGCTCACTGTTCGGACCCCATAGGAAACACAGTAGAGTAGAAGAGTGCTCTTTTCTCAAAAGCAGAGTGTGTTTCTTGTAAGGCGAACTAGCGTTTGTTTCCCAGTCCTAAATGGAGTTGAATCACATGCAGTTTCTGGTCCTACGAACAAGAGTTGTTTTCTGTTAAGGAAAGTCACTATTGCGCTCCCATTGCCATACACAGGGCAAATAGCACTCGCGTCTTTTCCCAGCAAGTACAGTGTATTGGACTGAAGAGGATCTACTGTTCTTGTCAGGTTCCTAAGCAGAATTGAACTAGATATGGCCGTGTGTGTAGGAATCACAGTTCTTTTGTTCTGAGCAAGCACACTGTTCGGACTCAAAAGGAAACACAGTAGAGTAGAAGAGTGCTCTTTTCTCAAAAGCAGAGTGTGTTTCTTGAAAGTCGAGCTAGCGTTTGTTTTCCAGTCCTAAATGGAGTTGAATCACATGCAGTTTCTGGTCCTAAGAGCAAGAGTTGATTTCTGGTAAGGAAAGTCACTATTGTGCTCCCCTTGCCATACATAGTGCAAATAGCTCTCGCGTCTGTTCCCAGCAAGTACAGTGTATCGGACTGAAGAGGATCTACTGTTCTTGTCAGTTTATTAAGCAGAGTGGAACTAGATATGGCCCGTGTGTAAGAGCACAGTTCTTATGTTCTGAGCAAGCTCATTGTTCTGGCCCTACAGGAAACACTGTAGAGTAGAAGAGTGCTCTTTTCTCAAAAGCAGAGTGTGTTTTTGTAAGGCGAGCTAGCGTTTGTTTCCTAGTCCTAAATGGAGTTGAATCACATGCAGTTTCTGGTCCTACGAATAAGAGTTGTTTTCTGGTAAGGAAAGTCACTATTGCGCTCCCATTGCCATACACAAGACAAATAGCACTCGCGTCTTTTCCCAGCAAGTACAGTGTATTGGACTGAATAGGAGCTACTGTTCTTGTCAGTTTACTAAGCAGAGTTGAAATAGATATGGCCCGTGTGTGGGAAGCACAGTTCTTTTTTTCTGAGCAAGCTCACTGTTCTGGCCCTGTAGGAAACACAGTAGAGTAGAAGAGTGCTCTTTTCTCTAAAGCAGTGTGTTTCTTGTAAGGCGAGCTAGCGTTTGTTTCCCAGTCCTAAATGGAGTTGAATCACATGCAGTTTCTGGTCCTACGAGCTAGAGTTGTTTTCTGGTAAGGAAAGTCACTATTGCGCTCCCATTGCCATACACAGTGCAAATAGCACATGCGTCTGTTCCCAGCAAGTACAGTGTATTGGACTGAAGAGGACCTACTGTTCTTCTCAGTTTCCTAAGCAGAGTTGAACTAGATATGGCCCGTGTGTGTAGGAAGCACAGTTCTTATGTTCTGAGCAAGCTCACTGTTCTGGCCCTATAGGAAACACAGTAGAGTAGAAGAGTGCTCTTTTCTCTAAAGCAGAGTGTGTTTCTTGTAAGGAGAGCTAGCGTTTGTTTCCCAGTCCTAAATGGAGTTGAATCACATGCAGTTTCTGGTCCTAGGAGCAAGAGTTTTTTTATGGTAAGAATAGTCACTATTGCGCTGCCATTGCCATACACAGGACAAATAGCACTGGCGTCTGTTCCCAGCAAGTACAGTGTATTGGACTGAAGAGGATCTACTGTCCTTGTCAGGTTCCTAAGCAGAATTGAACTAAATATGGAAGTGTGTGTAGGAAGCACAGTTCTTTTGTTCTGAGCAAGCTTACTGTTTTGGCCCTATAGGAAACACAGTAGAGAACAGTGCTCTTTTCTCAAAAGCAGAGTGTGTTTCTTGTAAGGCGAGCTAGCATTTGTTTCCCAGTCCTAAATGGAATGCATGAATCACATGCAGTTTCTGGTCCTACGAGCAAGAGTTGTTTTCTGGTAAGGAAAGTCACTATTGCTCTCGCTTTGCCATACACAGTGCAAATAGCACTCTTGTCTGTTCCCAGAAAGTACAGTGTATCGGACTGAAGAGGAGCTACTGTTCTTGTCAGTTTCCTAAGCAGAGTTGAACTAGATATGGCCCGTGTGTTTAGGAATCAGAGTTATTATGTTCTGAGCAAGCTCACTGTTTGGACCCCATAGGAAACACAGTAGAGTAGAAGAGTGCTCTTTTCTCTAAAGCAGTGTGTTTGTTGTAAGTCGAGCTAGCATTTCTTTCCCAGGCCTAAATGGAGTTGAATCACATGCAGTTTCTGGTCCTAGGAGCAAGAGTTGTTTTCTGGTAAGGAAAGTCACTATTGCGCTCCCATTGTCATTCACAGTGCAAATAGCCCTCCCGTCTGTTCCCAGCAAGTACAGTGTATTGGACTGAAGAGGAACTACTGTTCTTGTCAGTTTCCTAAGAAGAGTTGAACTAGATATGGCCCGTGTGGGTAGGAAGCACAGTTCTTTTTTTCTGAGCAAGCTCACTGTTCTGGCCCTATAGGAAACACAGTAGAGTAGAATAGTGCTCTTTTCTCGAAAGCAGAGTGTGTTTCTTGTAAAGTGAGCTAGAGTTTGTTTTCCAGTCCTAAATGGAGTTGAGTCACATGCAGTTTTTTGTCCTATGAGCAAGAGTTGTTTTCTGGTAAGAGTCACTATTGTGCTCCAATTGCCATACACAGTGCAAATAGCACTGGCGTCTGTTCCCAGCAAGTACAGTGTATTGGACTGAAGAGGATCTACTGTTCTTCTTAGTTTCCTAAGCAGAGTTGAACTAGATATGGCCCGTGTGTGCGAAGCACAGTTCTTTTGTTCTGAGCAAGCTCACTGTTCTGGCCCTGTAGGAAACACAGTAGAGTAGAAGAGTGCTCTTTTTCTAAAGGAGAGTGTGTATCTTGTAAGGAGAGCTAGCGTTTGTTTCCCAGTCCTAAATGGACTTGAATCACATGCAGTTTCTGGTCCTAGGAGCAAGAGTTTTTTATGGTATGAAAAGTCACTATTGCGCTACAATTGCCATACTCAGAAAAAATAGCACTGGCGTCTGTTCCCAGCAAGTACAGTGTATTGGACTGAAGAGGATCTACTGTTCTTGTCAGATTTATAAGCAGAATTGAACTAAATATGGCCATGTGTGTAGGAAGCACAGTTCTTTTGTTCTGAGCAATCTCACTGTTTTGGTCCTATAGGAAACACAGAAGTGTAGAAGAGTGCTCTTTTCTCAAAAGCAGATTGTGTTTCTTGTAAGGCGAGCTAGCCATTGTTTCCCAGTCCTAAATGGAGTTGAATCACATGCAGTTTCTGGTCCTACGAGCAAGAGTTGTTTTCTGGTAAGGAAAGTCACTATTCCGCTCCCTTTACCATACACAGTGCAAATAGCACTCGCGTCTGTTCCCAGCAAGTAAGTGTATCAGAATGAAGAGGAGCTACTGTTCTTGTCATTTTCCTAAGAAGAGTTGAATTAGATATGGCACGTGTGTTTAGGAAGCACTGTTATTATTTTCTGAGCAAGCTCACTGTACTGAACCTATAGGAAACACAGTAGAGTAGAAGAGTGCTTTTTTCTCTAAAGCAGAGTATGATTCTTGTAAGGCAAGCTCGCGGTTGTTTCCCAGTTATAAATGGAGTTGAGTCACATGCAGTTTTTGGTCCTACGAGCAAGAGTTGTTTTCTGGTAAGAAGAGTCACTATTGTGCTCCAAATGCCATACATAGTGCAAATAGCACTCGGGTCTGTTCCCAGCAAGTACAGTGTATTGGACTGAATAATAGCTACTGTTCTTGTAAGTTTCATAAGCAGAGTTGAACTAGATATGGTCCATGTGTGTAGGAAGCACAGTTCTTTTGTTCTGAGCAAGCTCACTGTTTGGACTCCATAGGAAACACAGTAGAGTAGAAGAGTGCTCTTTTCTCAAAAGCACAGTGTGTTTCTTGTAAGGCGAGCTAGCATTTGTTTCCCAGTCCTAAATGGCGTTGAATCACATGCAGTTTGTGGTCCTACGAGCAAGAGTTGTTTTCTGGTAAGGAAAGTCACTATTGCGCTCTCATTGCCATACACAATGTAAATAGCACTCGTGTCTGTTCCCAGCAAGTACAGTGTATTGGACTAAAGAGGAGCTACTGTTCTTGTCAGTTTCCTAAGCAGAGTTGAACTACGTATGGTCCATGTGTGTAGGAAGCACAGTTCTTTTGTTCTGATCAAGCTCACTGTATGGACCCCATAGGAAACACAGTAGAGTAGAAAAGTGCTCTTTTCTAAAGCAGTGTGTTTCTTGTAAGGCGAGCTAGCGTTTGTTTCCCAGTCCTAAATGGAGATTAATCACATGCAGTTTCTGGTCCTACCAGCAAGAGTTGTTTTCTGGTAGGAAAGTCACTATTATGCTCCCAATGCCATACACAATGCAAATAGCACATGCGTCAGTTCCCAGCAATTACAGTGTATTGGACTGAATAGGAGCTACTGTTCTTGTCAGTTTCCTAAGCAGAGTTGAACTAGATATGGCCCGTGTGTCTAGGAAGCACAGTTCATTTGTTCTGAGCAAGCTCACTGTTCTGGCCCTATAGGAAACACAGTAGAGTAGAAGAGTGTTCTTTTCTCAAAAGCAGAGTGTGTTTCTTGTAAGGCGAGCTAGAGTTTGTTTCCCAGTCTTAAATGGAGTTGAGTCACATGCAGTTTTTTGTCCTACGAGCAAGAGTTGTTTTCTGGTAAGACGAGTCACTATTGCGCTGTCATTGCCATACACAGTGCAAATAGCACTCGCGTCTGTTCCCAGCAATACAGTGTATTGGACTGAAGAGGAGCTGCTGTTCTTGTCAGTTTCATAAGCAGAGTTGAGCTAGATATGGTCCATGTGTGTAAAAAGCACAGTTCTTTTGTTCTGAGCAAGCTCACTGTTTGGACCCCATAGGAAACACAGTAGAGTAGAAGAGTGCTCTTTTCTCAAAAGCAGAGTGCGTTTCTTGTAAGGCGAGCTAGCATTTGTTTCCCAGTCCTAAATGGCGTTGAATCACATGCAGTTTCTGGTCCTACGAGCAAGAGTTGTTTTCTGGTAAGGAAAGTCACTATTGCGATCTCATTGCCATACACAGTGCAAATAGCACTGGCGTCTCTTCCCAGCAAGTACAGTGTATCGGACTGAAGAGGAGCTACTGTTCTTGTCAGTTTACTAAGCAGAGATGAACTAGATATGGTCCATGTGTGTAGGAAGCACAGTTCTTTTGTTCTGAGCAAGCTCACTGTTCTGGCCCTATAGGAAACACATTAGAGTAGAAGAGTGCTCTTTTCTCTAAAGCAGAGTGTGTTTCTTGTAAGGCAAGCTCGCGTTTGTTTCCCAGTCCTAAATGGAGTTGAGTCACAGACAGTTTTTGGTCCTATGAGCAAGAGTTGTTTTTTGGTAAGAAGACTCACTATTGCGCTCCAAATGCCATACACAGTGCAAATAGCACTCGCGTCTGTTCCCACCATGTACAGTGTATTGGACTGAAGAGGAGCTACTGTTCTTGTCAGTTTCCTAAGCAGAGTTGAACTAGATATGGTCCATGTGTGTAGGAAGCACAGTTCTTTTGTTCTGAGCAAGCTCACTGTTCGGACCCAAAAGGAAACACAGTAGAGTAGAAGAGTGCTCTTTTCTCAAAAGCAGAGTGTGTTTCTTGTAAGGCGAGCTAGCGTTTGTTTCCCAGGCCTAAATGGAGTGGAATCACCTGCAGTTTCTGGTCCTATGAGCAAGAGTTGTTTTATGGTAAGAATAGTCACTATTGCGCTGCCATTGCCATAAACAGGACAAATAGCACTGGCGTCTCTTCCCAGCAAGTACAGTGTATTAGACTGAAGAGGATCTACTGTTCTTGTCAGGTTCCTAAGCAGAATTGAACTAGATATGGCCGTTTGTGTAGGTAGCACAGTTCTTTTGTTCTGAGCAAGCTCACTGTTCGGACCCCATAGGAAACACAGTAGAGTAGTAGAGTGCTCATTTCTGAAAAGCTGGGTGTGTTTCTTGTAAGGCGAGCTAGGGTGTGTTTCCTAGTCCTAAATGGAGTTGAATCACATGCAGTTTCTAGTCCTACGAACAAGAGTTGTTTTCTGGTAAGGAAAGTCACTATTGCGCTCCCATTGCCATACACAGTGCAAATAGCAGTGGCGTCTGTTCCCAGCAAGTACAGTGTATTGGACTGAATAGGAGCTACTGTTCTTGTCAGTTTCCTAAGCAGAGTTGAACTACATATGGCCCGTGTGTGGAGGAAGCACAGTTATTATGTTCTGAGCAAGCTCACTGTTCTGGCCCTACAGGAAACACAGTAGAGTAGATGAGTGCTCTTTTTTCTAAAGCATAGTGTGTTTCTTGTAAGGCCAGCTCGCGTTTGTTTCCCAGTCCTAAATGGAGTTGAGTCACAGACAGTTTTTGGTCCTACGAGCAAGAGTTGTTTTCTGGTAAGAGGAGTCACTATTGCGCTCCAAATGCCATACACATTGCAAATAGCACTCGCGTCTGTTCCCAGCAAGTACAGTGTATTGGACTGAATAGGAGCTACTGTTCTTGTCAGTTTCTTAAACAGAGTTGAACTAGATATGGTCAATGTGTGTAGGAAGCACAGTTCTTTTGTTCTGACCAAGCTCACTGTTTAGACCCTATAGGAAACACAGTAGAGTAGAAGAGTGCTCTTTTCTCAAAAGCAGAGTGAGTTTCTTGTAAGGCGAGCCAGCGTTTGTTTCCCAGTCCTAAATGGAGTTGAATCACATGCAGTTTCTGGTCCTACGAGCAAGAGTTGTTTTATGGTAAGAATAGTCACTATTGCGCTGCCATTGCCATACACAGGACAAATAGCACTGGTGTCTGTTCCCAGCAAGTACAGTGTATCGAACTGAAGAGGAGCTACTGTTCTTGTCAGTTTCCTAAGCAGAGTTGAACTAGATATGGCCCGTGTGTTTAGGAAGCACAGTCATTATGTTCTGAGCAAGCTCACTGTTCCGGCCCTATAGGAAACACAGTAGAGTAGAAGAGTGCTCTTTTCTCAAAAGCAGAGTGTGTTGCTTGTAAGGCGAGCTAGAGTTTGTTTCCCAGTCTTAAATGGAGTTGAGTCACATGCAGTTTTTTGTCCTACGAGCAAGAGTTGTTTTCTGGTAAGACGAGTCACTATTGTGCTCCAATTGCCATACACAGTGCAAATAGCACTCGCATCTGTTCTCAGCAAGTACAGTGTATCGAACTGAAGAGGAGCTACTGTTCTTGTCAGTTTCCTCAGCAGAGTTGAACTAGATATGGCCAGTGTGTGGAGGAAGCACAGTTATTATGTTCTGAGCAAGCTCACTGTTCTGGCCCTACAGGAAACACAGTAGAGTAGATGAGTGCTCTTTTCTCTAAAGCATAGTGTGTTTCTTGTAAGGCCAGCTCGCTTTTGTTTCCCAGTCCTAAATGGAGTTGAGTCACAGACAGTTTTTGGTCCTACGAGCAAGAGTTGTTTTCTGGTAAGAGGAGTCACTATTGCGCTCCAAATGCCATACACATTGCAAAAAGCACTCGCGTCTGTTCCCAGCAAGTACAGTGTATTGGACTGAATAGGAGCTACTGTTCTTGTCAGTTTCTTAAGCAGAGTTGAACTAGATATGGTCCATGTGTGTAGGAAGCACAGTTCTTTTGTTCTGACCAAGCTCACTGTTTAGACCCTATAGGAAACACAGTAGAGTAGAAGAGTGCTCTTTTCTCAAAAGCAGAGTGAGTTTCTTGTAAGGCGAGCTAGCGTTTGTTTCCCAGTCCTAAATGGAGGTGAATCACATGCAGTTTGTGGTCCTACGAGCAAGAGTTGTTTTATGGTAAGAATGGTCACTATTGCGCTGCCATTGCCATACACAGGACAAATAGCACTGGCGTCTGTTCCCAGCAAGTACAGTGTATTGGACTGAAGAGGATCTACTGCTCTGGTCAGGTTCCTAAGCAGAATTGAACTAGATATGGCCGTGTGTGTAGGAAGCACAGTTCTTTTGTTCTGAGCAAGCTCACTGTTCTGGCCCTATAGGAAACACAGTAGAGTAGAAGAGTGCTCTTTTCTCAAAAGCAGACTGTGTTTCTTGTAAGGCGAGCTCGCGTTTGTTTCCCAGTCCTAAATGGAGTTGAGTCACATGCAGTTTTTGGTCCTACGAGCAAGAGTTGTTTTCTGGTAAGAAGAGTCACTATTGTGGTCCAAATGCCATACACAGTGCAAATTGCACTCGGGTCTGTTCCCAGCAAGTACAGTCTATTGGACTGAATAGGAGCTACTGTTCTTCTCAGTTTCATAAGCAGAGTTGAACTAGATATGATCCATGTGTGTAGGAAGCACAGTTCTTTTGTTCTGAGCAAGCTCACTGTTCGGACCCCATAGGAAACACAGTAGAGTAGAAGAGTGCTCTTTTCTCTAAAGCAGTGTGTTTCTTGTAAGGCGAGCTAGCGTTTGTTTCCCAGTCCTAAATGGAGTTGAATCACATGCAGTTTCTGGTCCTACGAGCAAGAGTTTTTTTTATGGTAAGAATAGTCACTATTGCGCTGCCATTGCCATACACAGGACAAATAGCACTGGTGTCTGTTCCCAGCAAGTACATAGAATCGAACTGAAGAGGAGCTACTGTTCTTGTCAGTTTCCTAAGCAGAGTTGAACTAGATATGGCCCGTGTGTTTAGGAAGCACAGTCATTATGTTCTGAGCAAGCTCACTGTTCTGGCCCTATAGGAAAAACAGTAGAGTAGAAGAGTGCTCTTTTCTCTAAAGCAGCGTGTGTTTCTTGTAAGGCGAGCTCGCGTTTGTTTCCCAGTCCTAAATGGAGTTGAGTCACATGCAGTGTTTGGTCCTACGAGCAAGAGTTGTTTTCTGGTAAGAAGAGTCACTATTGTGCTCCAAATGCCATACACAGTGCAAATAGCACTCACGTCTGTTCCAGGCATGTACAGTGTATTGGACTGAAGAGGAGCTACTGTTCTTGTCAGTTTCCTAAGCAGAGTTGAACTAGATATGGTCCATGTGTGTAGGAAGCACAGTTCTTTTGTTCTGAGCAAGCTCACTGTTTGGACCCCATAAGAAACACAGTAGAGTAGAAGAGTGCTCTTTTCTAAAAAGCAGAGAGTGTTTCTTGTAAGGCGATCTAGCATTTGTTTCCCAGTCCAAAATGGCGTTGAATCACATGCAGTTTGTGTTCCTACGAGCAAGAGTTGTTTTCTGGTAAAATAAAGTCACTATTGCGCTGTCATTGCCATACACAGGGCAAATAGCACTCGCGTCTGTTCCCAGCAATTACAGTGTATTGGACTGAAGAGGAGCTGCTGTTCTTGTCAGTTTCATAAGCAAAGTTGAGCTAGATATGGTCCATGTGTGTAAAAAGCACAGTTCTTTTGTTCTGAGCAAGCTCACTGTTTGGACCCCATAGGAAACACAGTAGAGTAGAAGAGTGCTCTTTTCTCAAAAGCAGAGTGCGTTTCTTGTAAGGCGAGCTAGCATTTGTTTCCCAGTCCTAAATGGCGTTGAATCACATGCAGTTTCTGGTCCTACGAGCAAGAGTTGTTTTCTGGTAAGGAAAGTCACTATTGCGATCTCATTGCCATACACAGTGCAAATAGCACTGGCGTCTCTTCCCAGCAAGTACAGTGTATCGGACTGAAGAGGAGCTACTGTTCTTGTCAGTTTACTAAGCAGAGATGAACTAGATATGGTCCATGTGTGTAGGAAGCACAGTTCTTTTGTTCTGAGCAAGCTCACTGTTCTGGCCCTATAGGAAACACATTAGAGTAGAAGAGTGCTCTTTTCTCTAAAGCAGAGTGTGTTTCTTGTAAGGCAAGCTCGCGTTTGTTTCCCAGTCCTAAATGGAGTTGAGTCACAGACAGTTTTTGGTCCTATGAGCAAGAGTTGTTTTTTGGTAAGAAGAGTCACTATTGCGCTCCAAATGCCATACACAGTGCAAATAGCACTCGCGTCTGTTCCCACCATGTACAGTGTATTGGACTGAAGAGGAGCTACTGTTCTTGTCAGTTTCCTAAGCAGAGTTGAACTAGATATGGTCCATGTGTGTAGGAAGCACAGTTCTTTTGTTCTGAGCAAGCTCACTGTTCGGACCCAAAAGGAAACACAGTAGAGTAGAAGAGTGCTCTTTTCTCAAAAGCAGAGTGTGTTTCTTGTAAGGCGAGCTAGCGTTTGTTTCCCAGGCCTAAATGGAGTGGAATCACATGCAGTTTCTGGTACTACGAGCAAGAGGTGTTTTATGGTAAGAATAGTCACTATTGCGCTGCCATTGCCATAAACAGGACAAATAGCACTGGCGTCTGTTCCCAGCAAGTACAGTGTATTAGACTGAAGAGGATCTACTGTTCTTGTCAGGTTCCTAAGCAGAATTGAACTAGATATGGCCGTTTGTGTAGGAAGCACAGTTCTTTTGTTCTGAGCAAGCTCACTGTTCGGACCCCATAGGAAACACAGTAGAGTAGAAGAGTGCTCATTTCTGAAAAGCAGAGTGTGTTTCTTGTAAGGCGAGCTAGGGTTTGTTTCCTTGTCCTAAATGGAGTTGAATCACATGCAGTTTCTGGTCCTACGAACAAGAGTTGTTTTCTGGTAAGGAAAGTCACTATTGCGCTCCCATTGCCATACACAGTGCAAATAGCACTGGCGTCTGTTCCCAGCAAGTACAGTGTATTGGACTGAATAGAAGCTACTGTTCTTGTCAGTTTCCTAAGCAGAGTTGAACTACATATGGCCCGTGTGTGGAGGAAGCACAGTTATTATGTTCTGAGCAAGCTCACTGTTCTGGCCCTACAGGAAACACAGTAGAGTAGATGAGTGCTCTTTTTTCTAAAGCATAGTGTGTTTCTTGTAAGGCCAGCTCGCGTTTGTTTCCCAGTCCTAAATGGAGTTGAGTCACAGACAGTTTTTGGTCCTACGAGCAAGAGTTGTTTTATGATAAGAATAGTCACTATTGCGCTCCAAATGCCATACACATTGCAAATAGCACTCGCGTCTGTTCCCAGCAAGTACAGTGTACTGGACTGAATAGGAGATACTGTTCTTGTCAGTTTCTTAAGCAGAGTTGAACTAGATATGGTCCATGTGTGTAGGAAGCACAGTTCTTTTGTTCTGACCAAGCTCACTGTTTAGACCCTATAGGAAACACAGTAGAGTAGAAGAGTGCTCTTTTCTCAAAAGCAGAGTGAGTTTCTTGTAAGGCGAGCTAGCGTTTGTTTCCCAGTCCTAAATGGAGTTGAATCACATGCAGTTTGTGGTCCTACGAGCAAGAGTTGTTTTATGGTAAGAAGAGTCACTATTGCGCTGCCATTGCCATACACAGGACAAATAGCACTGGTGTCTGTTCCCAGCAAGTACAGTGTATTGGACTGAAGAGGATCTACTGCTCTGGTCAGGTTCCTAAGCAGAATTGAACTAGATATGGCCGTGTGTGTAGGAAGCACAGTTCTTTTGTTCTGAGCAAGCTCACTGTTCTGGCCCTATAGGAAACACAGTAGAGTAGAAGAGTGCTCTTTTCTCAAAAGCAGAGTGTGTTTCTTGTAAGGCGAGATCGCGGTTGTTTCCCAGTCCTAAATGGAGTTGAGTCACATGCAGTTTTAGGTCCTACGAGCAAGAGTTGTTTTCTGGTAAGAAGAGTCACTATTGTGCTCCAAATGCCATACACAGTGCAAATAGCACTCGGGTCTGTTCCCAGCAAGTACAGTCTATTGGACTGAATAGGAGCTACTGTTCTTGTCAGTTTCTTAAGCAGAGTTGAACTAGATATGGTCCATGTGTGTAGGAAGCACAGTTCTTTTGTTCTGACCAAGCTCACTGTTTAGACCCTATAGGAAACACAGTAGAGTAGAAGAGTGCTCTTTTCTCAAAAGCAGAGTGAGTTTCTTGTAAGGCGAGCTAGCGTTTGTTTCCCAGTCCTAAATGGAGTTGAATCACATGCAGTTTGTGGTCCTACGAGCAAGAGTTGTTTTATGGTAAGAAGAGTCACTATTGCCCTGCCATTGCCATACACAGGACAAATAGCACTGGCGTCTGTTCCCAGCAAGTACAGTGTATTGGACTGAAGAGGATCTACTGCTCTGGTCAGGTTCCTAAGCAGAATTGAACTAGATATGGCCGAGTGTGTAGGAAGCACAGTTCTTTTGTTCTGAGCAAGCTCACTGTTCTGGCCCTATAGGAAACACAGTAGAGTAGAAGAGTGCTCTTTTCTCAAAAGCAGAGTGTGTTTCTTGTAAGGCGAGCTAGAGTTTGTTTCCCAGTCTTAAATGGAGTTGAGTCACATGCAGTTTTTTGTCCTACGAGCAAGAGTTGTTTTCTGGTAAGACGAGTAACTATTGTGCTCCAATTGCCATACACAGTGCAAATAGCACTCGCATCTGTTCTCAGCAAGTACAGTGTATCGAACTGAAGAGGAGCTACTGTTCTTGTCAGTTTCCTAAGCAGAGTTGAACTAGATATGGCCAGTGTGTGGAGGAAGCACAGTTATTATGTTCTGAGCAAGCTCACTGTTCTGGCCCTACAGGAAACACAGTAGAGTAGATGAGTGCTCTTTTCTCTAAAGCATAGTGTGTTTCTTGTAAGGCCAGCTCGCGTTTGTTTCCCAGTCCTAAATGGAGTTGAGTCACAGACAGTTTTTGGTCCTACGAGCAAGAGTTGTTTTCTGGTAAGAGGAGTCACTATTGCGCTCCAAATGCCATACACATTGCAAAAAGCACTCGCGTCTGTTCCCAGCAAGTACAGTGTATTGGACTGAATAGGAGCTACTGTTCTTGTCAGTTTCTTAAGCAGAGTTGAACTAGATATGGTCCATGTGTGTAGGAAGCACAGTTCTTTTGTTCTGACCAAGCTCACTGTTTAGACCCTATAGGAAACACAGTAGAGTAGAAGAGTGCTCTTTTCTCAAAAGCAGAGTGAGTTTCTTGTAAGGCGAGCTAGCGTTTGTTTCCCAGTCCTAAATGGAGGTGAATCACATGCAGTTTGTTGTCCTACGAGCAAGAGTTGTTTTATGGTAAGAATAGTCACAATTGCGCTGCCATTGCCATACACAGGACAAATAGCACTGGCGTCTGTTCCCAGCAAGTACAGTGTATTGGACTGAAGAGGATCTACTGCTCTGGTCAGGTTCCTAAGCAGAATTGAACTAGATATGGCCGTGTGTGTAGGAAGCACAGTTCTTTTGTTCTGAGCAAGCTCACTGTTCTGGCCCTATAGGAAACACAGTAGAGTAGAAGAGTGCTCTTTTCTCAAAAGCAGAGTGTGTTTCTTGTAAGGCGAGCTTGCGTTTGTTTCCCAGTCCTAAATGGAGTTGAGTCACATGCAGTTTTTGGTCCTACGAGCAAGAGTTGTTTTCTGGTAAGAAGAGTCACTATTGTGCTCCAAATGCCATACACAGTGCAAATTGCAATCGGGTCTGTTCCCAGCAAGTACAGTCTATTGGACTGAATAGGAGCTACTGTTCTTCTCAGTTTCATAAGCAGAGTTGAACTAGATATGGTCCATGTGTGTAGGAAGCACAGTTCTTTTGTTCTGAGCAAGCTCACTGTTTGGACCCCATAAGAAACACAGTAGGGTAGAAGAGTGCTCTTTTCTAAAAAGCAGGGAGTGTTTCTTGTAAGGCGATCTAGCATTTGTTTCCCAGTCCAAAATGGCTTTGAATCACATGCAGTTTGTGTTCCTACGAGCAAGAGTTGTTTTCTGGTAAAAAAAAAGTCACTATTGCGCTGTCATTGCCATACACAGGGCAAATAGCACTCGCGTCTGTTCCCAGCAATTACAGTGTATTGGACTGAAGAGGAGCTGCTGTTCTTGTCAGTTTCATAAGCAAAGTTGAGCTAGATATGGTCCATGTGTGTAAAAAGCACAGTTCTTTTGTTCTGAGCAAGCTCACTGTTTGGACCCCATAGGAAACACAGTAGAGTAGAAGAGTGCTCTTTTCTCAAAAGCAGAGTGCGTTTCTTGTAAGGCGAGCTAGCATTTGTTTCCCAGTCCTAAATGGCGTTGAATCACATGCAGTTTCTGGTCCTACGAGCAAGAGTTGTTTTCTGGTAAGGAAAGTCACTATTGTGATCTCATTGCCATACACAGTGCAAATAGCACTGGCGTCTCTTCCCAGCAAGTACAGTGTATCGGACTGAAGAGGAGCTACTGTTCTTGTCAGTTTACTAAGCAGAGATGAACTAGATATGGTCCATGTGTGTAGGAAGCACAGTTCTTTTGTTCTGAGCAAGCTCACTGTTCTGGCCCTATAGGAAACACATTAGAGTAGAAGAGTGCTCTTTTCTCTAAAGCAGAGTGTGTTTCTTGTAAGGCAAGCTCGCGTTTGTTTCCCAGTCCTAAATGGAGTTGAGTCACAGACAGTTTTTGGTCCTATGAGCAAGAGTTGTTTTTTGGTAAGAAGAGTCACTATTGTGCACCAATTGCGATTCACAGTTCAAATAGCACTCGCGTCTGTTCTCAGCAAGAACAGTGTATTGGACTGAAGAGGAGCTACTGTTCTTGTCAGTTTCCTAAGCAGAGTTGAACTACATATGGTCCTTGTGTGTAGGAAGCACAGTTCTTTTGTTCTGAGCAAGCTCACTCTTTGGACCCCATAGGAAACACAGTAGAGTAGAAGAGTGCTCTTTTCTCTAAATCAGAGTGTGTTTCTTGTAAGGCGAGCTAGCCTTTGTTTCCCAGTCCTAAATGGAGTGGAATCACATGCAGTTTCTGTCCTACCAGCAAGAGTTGTTTTATGGTAAAAATAGTCACTATTGTGCTGCCATTGCCACACACAGGACAAATAGCACTGGCGTCTGTTCGCAGCAAGTACAGTGTATTGGACTGAAGAGGATCTACTCTTCTTGTCAGGTTCCTAAGCAGAATTGAACTAGATATGGCCGTGTGTGTAGGAAGCACAGTTCTTTTGTTCTGAGCAAGCTCACTGTTCGGACCCCATAGGAAACACAGTAGATTAGAAGAGTGCTCTTTTCTCAAAAGCAGAGTGTGTTTTTTGTAAGGCAAGCTATCGTTTGTTTC
Organism: Peromyscus eremicus; assembly: GCF_949786415.1. Classification (NCBI taxonomy): domain Eukaryota; kingdom Metazoa; phylum Chordata; class Mammalia; order Rodentia; family Cricetidae; genus Peromyscus; species Peromyscus eremicus. Next base: position 33,403 of record NW_026735508.1, on the reverse strand, counting down.
CCAGTCCTAAATGGAGTTGAATCACATGCAGTTTCTGGTCCTACGAGCAAGAGTTGTTTTCTCCTAAGGAAATTCACTATTGTGCTCCCTTTGCCATACACAGTGCAAATAGCGCTCGCGTCTGTTCCCAGCAAGTACAGTGTATCGGACTGATGAGGAGCTACTGTTCTTGTCAGTTTCCTAAGCAGAGTTGAACTAGATATGGTCCATGTGTGTAGGAAGCACAGTTCTTTGTTCTGAGCAAGCTAACTGTTTGGACTCCATAGGAAACACAGTAGAGTAGAAGAGTGCTCTTTTCTCAAAAGCAGAGAGTGTTTCATGTAAGGCGAGCTAGCATTTGTTTCCCAGTCCTAAATGGAGTTGAATCACATGCAGTTTCTGGTCCTACGAGCAAGAGTTGTTTTCTGGTAAGGAAAGTCACTATTGCGCTCCCATTGCCATACACAGGGCAAATAGCACTCGTGTCTGTTCCCAGCAAGTACAGTGTATCGGACTGAAGAGGAGCTACTGTTCTTGTCAGTTTCCTAAGCAGAGTTGAACTAGATATGGCCCGTGTGTAGGAAGCACAGTTCTTTTGTTCTGAGCAAGCTCACTGTTCTGGCCCTATAGGAAACACAGTAGAGTAGAAGAGTGCTCTTTTCTCTAAAGCAGATTGTGTTTCTTGTAAGGCGAGCTAGCGTTTGTTTCCCAGTCCTAAATGGAGTTGAATCACATGCAGTTTCTGGTCCTACGATTAAGCGTTGTTTTATGATAAGAATAGTCACTATTGCGCTGCCATTGTCATACACAGGACAAATAGCACTGGCGTCTGTTCCCAGCAGTACAGTGTATTGGACTGAAGAGGAGCTACTGTTCTTGTCAGGTTCCTAAGCAGAATTGAACTAGATATGGCTGTGTGTGTAGGAAGCACAGTTCTTTTGTTCTGAGCAAGCTCACTGTTCGGACCCCATAGGAAACACAGTAGAGTAGAAGAGTGCTCTTTTCTCAGAAGCAGAGCGTGTTTCTTGTAAGGCTAGCTAGCATTTGTTTCCCAGTCCTAAATGGCGTTGAATCACATGCAGTGTGTGTTCCTACGAACAAGAGTTGTTTTCTGGTAAGGAAAGTCACTATTGCGCTCCCTTTGCCATACACAGTGCAAATAGCACTCGCGTATGTTCGCAGCAAGTACAGTGTATCGGACAGAAGAGGAGCTACTGTTCTTGTGAGTTTCCTAAGCAGAGTTGAACTAGATATGGTCCATGTGTGTAGGAAGCACAGTTCTTTGTTCTGAGCAAGCTCACTGTTTGGACCCCATAGGAAACACAGTAGAGAAGAAGAGTGGTCTTTTCTCAAAAGCAGAGAGTGTTTCATGTAAAGGGAGCTAGCATTTGTTTCCCAGTCCTAAACAAGTTGAATCACATGCAGTTTCTGGTCCTACGAGCAAGAGTTGTTTTCTGGTAAGGAAAGTCACTATTGCACTCCCATTGCCATACACAGTGCAAATAGCACTGGCGTCTGTTCCCAGCAAGTACAGTGTATTGGACTGAAGAGGAGCTACTGTTCTTGTCAGTTTCCTAAGCAGAGTTGAACTAGATATGGCCCGTGTGTAGGAAGCACAGTTCTTTGTTCTGAGCATTCTCACTGTTCTGGCCCTATAGGAAACACAGTAGAGTAGAAGAGTGCTCTTTTCTTAAAAGCAGAGTGAGTTTCTTGTAAGGCGAGCTAGTGTTTGTTTCCTAGTCCTAAATGGAGTTGAATCACATGCAGTTTCTGGTACTACGAACAAGAGTTGTTTTCTGGTAAGGAAAGTCACTATTGTGCTCCCATTGCCATACACAGGGCAAATAGCACTCGCGTCTTTTCCCAGCAAGTACAGTGTATTGGACTGAATAGGAGCTACTGTTCTTGTCAGTTTCCTAAGCAGAGTTGAACTACATATGGTCCTTGTGAGTAGGAAGCACAGTTCTTTTGTTCTGAGCAAGCTCACTGTTTGGACCCCATAGGAAACACAGTAGAGTAGTAGAGTGCTCTTTTCTCTAAAGCAGAGTGTGTTTCTTGTAAGACGAGCTAGCATTTGTTTCCCAGTCCTAAACGGAGTTGAATCACATGCAGTTTCTGGTCCTACGAACAAGAGTTGTTTTCTGGTAAGGAAAGCCACTATTGCGCTCCCATTGCCATACACAGTTCAAATAGCACTTGCGTCTGTTCCCAGCAAGTACAGTGTATCGGACTGAAGAGGAGCTACTGTTCTTGTCAGTTTCCTAAGCAGAGTTGAACTAGATATGGCCCGTGTGTAGGAAGCACAGTTCTTTTTTTCTGAGCAAGCTCACTGTTCTGGCCCTATAGGAAACACAGTAGAGTAGAAGAGTGCTCTTTTCTCTAAAGCAGATTGTGTTTCTTGGAAGGTGAGCTAGCGTTTGTTTCCCAGTCCTAAATGGAGTTGAATCACATGCAGTTTCTGGTGCTATGAGCAAGAGTTGTTTTATGATAAGAATAGTCACTATTGCGCTGCCATTGCCATACACAGGACAAAGAGCACTGGCTTCTGTTCCCAGCAGTACAGTGTATTGGACTGAAGAGGAGCTACTGTTCTTGTCAGGTTCCTAAGCAGAATTGAACTAGATATGGCTGTGTGTGTAGGAAGCACAGTTCTTTTGTTCTGAGAAAGCTCACTGTTTGGACCCCATAGGAAAAACAGTAGAGTAGAAGAGTGCTCTTTTCTCAAAAGCAGAGTGTGTTTCTTGTAAGGTGAGCTAGCGTTTCTTCCCAGACCTAAATGGAGTTGAGTCACATGCAGTTTTTTGTCCTATGAGCAAGAGTTGTTTTCTGGTACGACGAGTCACTATTGTGCTCCAATTGCCATACACAGTGCAAATAGCACTAGCGTCTCTTCCCCACAAATACAGTGTATTGGACTGAAGAGGAGCTACTGTTCTTGTCAGTTTCCTAAGCAGAGTTGAACTAGATATGGTCCATGTTTGTATGAAGCACAGTTCTTTGTTCTGAGCAAGCTCACTGTTTGGACCCCATAGGAAACACAGTAGAGTAGAAGAGTGCTCTTTTCTCAAAAGCAGAGAGTGTTTCATGTAAGGCAAGCTAGCATTTGTTTCCCAGTCCTAAACGGAGTTGAATCACATGCAGTTTCTGGTCCTACGAGCAAGAGTTGTTTTCTGGTAAGGAAAGTCACTATTGCGCTCCCATTGCCATACACAGTGCAAATAGCACTCGCGTCTGTTCCCAGCAAGTACAGTGTATCGGACTGAAGAGGAGCTACTGTTCTTGTCAGTTCCCTAAGCAGAGTTGAACTAGATATGGCCCGTGTGTAGGAAGCACAGTTCTTTTGTTCTGAGCAAGCTCACTGTTCTGGCCCTATAGGAAACACAGTAGAGTAGAAGAGTGCTCTTTTCTTTAAAGCAGATTGTGTTTCTTGTAAGGCGAGCTAGCGTTTGTCCCAGTCCTAAATGGAGTTGAATCACATGCAGTTTCGGGTCCTACGAGCAAGAGTTGTTTTATGATAAGAATAGTCACTATTGCGCTGCCTTTGCCATACACAGGACAAATAACACTGGCTTCTGTTCCCAGCAGTACAGTGTATTGGACTGAAGAGGAGCTATTGTTCTTGTCAGTTTCCTAAGCAGAGTTAAACTAGATATTGCCCGTGTGTGTAGGAAGCACAGTTCTTTTTTTCTGAGCAAGCACAATGTTCTGGCCCTATAGGAAACACATTAGAGTAGAATACTGCTCTTTTCTCAAAAGCAGAGTGTGTTTCTTGTAAGGCGAGCTAGAGTTTGTTTCCCAGTCCTAAATGGAGTTGAGTCACATGCAGTTTTTTGTCCTACGAGCAAGAGTTGTTTTCTGGTAAGACGAGTCACTATTGTGCTCCAATTGCCATTCACAGTGCAAATAGCACTCGCATCTGTTCTCAGAAAGTACAGTGTATTGGACTGAAGAGGAGCTACTGTTCTTGTCAGTTTCCTAAGCAGAGTTGAACTAGATATGGCCCGTGTGTGTAGGAAGCACAGTTCTTTGGTTCTGAGCAAGCTCACTGTTCGGACCCAAAAGGAAACACAGTAGAGTAGAAGAGTGCTCTTTTCTCTAAAGCAGAGTGTGTTTCTTGTAAGGCGAGCTCGCGTTTGTTTCCCAGTCCTAAATGGAGTTGAGTCACAGACAGTTTTTGGTCCTATGTGCAAGAGTTGTTTTCTGGTAAGAAGAGTCACTATTGCGCTCCAAATGCCATACACAGTGCAAATAGCACTCACGTCTGTTCCCAGCAAGTACAGTGTAACGGGCTGAAGAGGAGCTACTGTTCTTGTCAGTTTCCTAAGCTGAGTTGAACTAGATAAGGACCGTGTGTGTAGAAAGCACAGTTCTTATGTTCTGAGCAAGCTCACTGTTCTGGCAGTATGGGAAACACAGTAGAGTAGAAGAGTGCTCTTTTCTCAAAAGCAGAGTGTGGTTCTTGTAAGGCGAGCTAGCGTTTGTTTTTTAGTCCTAAATGGAGTTGAATCACATGCAGTTTCTGGTCCTACGAACAAGAGTTGTTTTCTGGTAAGGAAAGTCACTATTGCGCTCCCATTGCCATACACAGTACAAATAGCACTCGCGTCTTTTCCCAGCAAGTACTGAATAGGAGCTACTGTTCTTGTCAGTTTCCTAAGCAGAGTTGAACTACATATGGTCCTTGTGTGTAGGAAGCACAGTACTTTTGTTCTGAGCAAGCTCACTGTTTGGAAGCCATAGGAAACACAGTAGAGTAGAAAAGTGCTCTTTTCTCTAAAGCAGAGTGTGTTTCTGGTAAGGCGAGCTAGCGTTTGTTTCGCAGTGCTAAATGGAGTGGAATCACATGCAGTTTCTGTCCTATGAGCAAGAGTTGTTTCATGATAAGAATAGTCACTATTGTGCTGCCATTTCCATACACAGGACAAATAGTACTGGCGTCTTTTCGCAGCAAGTACAGTGTATTGGACTGAACAGGATCTACTGTTATTGTCAGGTTCCTAAGCAGAATTGAACTAGATATGGCCGGGTGTGTAGGAAGCACAGTTCTTTTTTTCTGAGCAAGCTCAATGTTCTGGCCCAATAGGAAACACATTAGAGTAGAATACTGCTCTTTTCTCAAAAGCAGAGTGTGTTTCTTATAAGGCGAACTAGAGTTTGTTTCCCAGTCCTAAATGGAGTTGAGTCACATGCAGTTTTTTGTCCTACGAGCAAGAGTTGTTTTCTGGTAAGACGAGTCACTTTAGTGCTCCAATTGCCATTCACAGTGCAAATAGCACTCGTATCTGTTCTCAGCAAGTACAGTGTATCGGACTGAAGAGGAGCTACTGTTCTTGTCAGTTTCCTAAGCAGAGTTGAACTAGATAAGGACCGTGTATGTAGAAAGCACAGTTCTATGTTCTGAGCAAGCTCACTGTTCTGGCCCTATAGGAAACACAGTAGAGTAGAAGAGTGCTCTTTTCTCAAAGGCAGAGTGTGTTTCTTGTAAGGCGAGCTAGCGTTTGTTTCCTAGTCCTAAATGGAGTTGAATCACATGCAGTTTCTGGTCCTACGAACAAGAGTTGTTTTCTAGTAAGGAAAGTCACTATTGCGCTCCCATTGCCATACACAGTGCAAATAGCACTCGCGTCTATTCCCAGCAAGTACAGTGTATTGGACTGAATGGGAGCTACTGTTCTTGTCAGTTTCCTAAGCAGAGTTGAACTACATATGGTCCTTGTGTGTAGGAAGCACAGTACTTTTGTTCTGAGCAAGCTCACTGTTTGGAAGCCATAGGAAACACAGTAGAGTAGAAGAGTGCTCTTTTCTCAGAAGCAGAGTGTGTTTCTTGTAAGGCGAGCTAGCATTTGTTTCCCAGTCCTAAATGGCGTTGAATCACATGCAGTTTGTGTTCCTACGAGCAAGAGTAATTTCTGGTAAGGAGAGTCACTATTGCGCTGTCATTGCCATACACAGTGCAAATAGCACTCGCGTCTGTTTCCAGCAAGTACAGTGTATCGGACTGAAGAGGAGCTACTGTTCTTATCAGTTTCCTAAGCAGAGTTGAACTAGATATGGTCCGTGTGTGTAGGAAGCACAGTTCTTTGTTCTGAGCAAGCTCACTGTTTGGACCCCATAGGAAACACAGTAGAGTAGAAGAGTGCTCTTTTCTCAAAAGCAGAGTGTGTTTCTTGTAAGGCAAGCTAGCTTTTGTTTCCCAGTCCTAAATGGCGTTGAATCACATGCAGTGTGTGGTCCTACGAGCAAGAGTTGTTTTCTGGTAAGGAAAGCCACTATTGTGCTCTCATTGCCACACACAGTGCAAATAGCACTCGCATCTGTTCCCAGCAAGTACAGTGTATAGGACTGAAGAGGAGCTACTGTTCTTGTCAGTTTCCTAAGCAGAGTTGAACTAGATATGGCCCGTGTGTCTAGGAAGCACAGTTCATTTGTTCTGAGCAAGGTCACTGTTCTGGCCCTATAGGAAACACAGTAGAGTAGAAGAGTGCCCTTTTCTCAAAAGCAGAGTGTGTTTCTTGTAAGGCGAGCTAGCGTTTGTTTCCCAGTCCTAAATGGAGTTGAGTCACATGTAGTTTTTTGTCCTATGAGCAAGAGTTGTTTTCTGGTAAGACGAGTCACTATTGTGCTCCAATTCCCGTACACAATGCAAGTAGCACTCGCGTCTGCTCTCAGCAAGTACAGTGTATCAGACTGAAGAGGAGCTATTGTTCTTGTCAGTTTCCTAAGCAGAGTTGAACTAGATATGGCCCGTTTGTGTAGGAAGCACAGTTATTATGTTCTGAGCAAGCTCAATGTTCTGGCCCTATAGGTAACACAGTAGAGTAGAAGAGTGCTCTTTTCTCTAAAGCAGAGTGTGTTTCTTGTAAGGCGAGCTCGCGTTTGTTTCCCAGTCCTAAATGGAGTTGAGTCACAGGCAGTTTTTGGTCCTACGAGCAAGAGTTGTTTTCTGGTAAGAAGAGTCACTATTGCGCTCCAAATGCCATACACAGTGCAAATAGTACTCGCGTCTTTTCCCTTCAAGTACAGTGTATTGGACTGATTAGGAGCTACTGTTCTTGTCAGTTTCCTCAGCAGAGTTGAACTAGATATGGCCGTGTGTGTAGGAAGCACAGTTCTTTTGTTCTGAGCAAGCTCACTGTTCTGGCCCAATAGGAAACACAGTAGAGTAGAAGAGTGCTCTTTTCTCAAAAGCAGATTGTGTTTCTTGTAAGGCGAGCTAGCATTTGTTTCCCAGTCCTAAATGGAGTGGAATCACATGCAGTTTCTGTCCTACGAGCAAGAGTTGTTTTATGGTAAGAATAGTCACTATTGTGCTGCCATTGCCATACACAGGACAAATAGCACTGGCGTCTGTACACAGCAAGTACAGTGTATAGGACTGAAGAGGATCTACTGTTCTTGTCAGGTTCCTAAGCAGAATTAAACTAGATATGGCTGTGTGTGTAGGAAGCACAGTTCTTTTGTTCTGAGCAAGCTCACTGTTCGGACCCCATAGAAAACACAGTAGAGTAGAAGAGTGCTCTTTTCTCAAAAGCAGAGTGTGTTTTTTGTAAGGCAAGCTATCGTTTGTTTCCCAGTCCTAAATGGAGTTGAGTCACATGCAGTTTCTGGTCCTACGAGCAAGAGTTGTTTTCTGGTATGGAAAGTCACTATTGTGCTCCCTTTGCCATACACAGTGCAAATAGCACTCACGTCTGTTTCCAGCAAGCACAGTGTATTGGACTGAATAGGAGCTACTGTTCTTGTCAGTTTCCTAAGCAGAGTTGAACTACATATGGTCCTTGTGTGTAGGAAGCACAGTTCTTATGTTCTGAGCAAGCTCACTGTTTGGACCCCATAGGAAACACAGTAGAGTAGAAGAGTGCTCTTTTCTCTAAAGCACAGTGTGTTTCTTGTAAGGCCAGCTAGCGTTTGTTTCCCAGTCCTAAATGGAGTTGAATCACATGCAATTTTTGGTCCTACGAGCAAGAGTTGTTTTCTGGTAAGGAAAGTAACTATTGCGCTCCCATTGCCATACACAGTGCAAATAGCACTCGCGTCTGTTCCCAGCAAGTACAGTGTAACGGGCTGAAGAGGAGCTACTGTTCTTGTCAGTTTCCTAAGCTGAGTTGAACTAGATAAGGACCGTGTGTGTAGAAAGCACAGTTCTTATGTTCTGAGCAAGCTCACTGTTCTGGCATTATGGGAAACACAGTAGAGTAGAAGAGTGCTCTTTTCTCAAAAGCAGAGTGTGGTTCTTGTAAGGCGAGCTAGCGTTTGTTTTTTAGTCCTAAATGGAGTTGAATCACATGCAGTTTCTGGTCCTACGAACAAGAGTTGTTTTCTGGTAAGGAAAGTCACTATTGCGCTCCCATTGCCATACACAGTACAAATAGCACTCGCGTCTTTTCCCAGCAAGTACTGAATAGGAGCTACTGTTCTTGTCAGTTTCCTAAGCAGAGTTGAACTACATATGGTCCTTGTGTGTAGGAAGCACAGTACTTTTGTTCTGAGCAAGCTCACTGTTTGGAAGCCGTAGGAAACACAGTAGAGTAGAAGAGTGCTCTTTTCTCTAAAGCAGAGTGTGTTTCTGGTAAGGCGAGCTAGCGTTTGTTTCGCAGTCCTAAATGGAGTGGAATCACATGCAGTTTCTGTCCTGTGAGCAAAAGTTCTTTTATGGTAAGAATAGTCACTATTGTGCTGCCATTTCCATACACAGGACAAATAGTACTGGTGTCTTTTCGCAGCAAGTACAGTGTATTGGACTGAACAGGATCTACTGTTCTTGTCAGGTTCCTAAGCAGAATTGAACTAGATATGGCCGGGTGTGTAGGAAGCACAGTTCTTTTTTTCTGAGCAAGCTCAATGTTTTGGCCCAATAGGAAACACATTAGAGTAGAATACTGCTCTTTTTTCAAAAGCAGAGTGTGTTTCTTATAAGGCGAACTAGAGTTTGTTTCCCAGTCCTAAATGGAGTTGAGTCACATGCAGTTTTTGTCCTACGAGCAAGAGTTGTTTTCTGGTAAGACGAGTCACTTTAGTGCTCCAATTGCCATTCACAGTGCAAATAGCACTCGCATCTGTTCTCAGCAAGTACAGTGTATCGGACTGAAGAGGAGCTACTGTTCTTGTCAGTCTCCTAAGCAGAGTTGAACTAGATATGGCCCGTGTGTGTAGGAAGCACAGTTGTTTTGTTCTGAGCAAGCTCACTTTTCTGGCCCTATAGGAAACACAGTAGAGTAGAAGAGTGCTCTTTTCTCTAAAGCAGAGTGTGTTTCTTGTAAGGTGAGCTAGCGTTTGTTTCCCAGTCCTAAATGGAGTTGAATCACATGTAATTTCTGGACCTACGAGCAAGAGTTGTTTTCTGGTAAGGAAAGTAACTATTGCGCTCCCATTGCCATACACAGTGCAAATAGCACTCGCGTCTGTTCCCAGCAAGTACAGTGTATCGGACTGAAGAGGAGCTACTGGTCTTGTCAGTTTCCTAAGCAGAGTTGAACTAGATAAGGACCGTGTGTGTAGAAAGCACAGTTCTTATGTTCTGAGCAAGCTCACTTTTCTGGCCCTATAGGAAACACAGTAGAGTAGAAGAGTGCTCTTTCCTCAAAGGCAGAGTGTGTTTCTTGTAAGGCGAGCTAGCGTTTGTTTCCTAGTCCTAAATGGAGTTGAATCACATGCAGTTTCTGGTCCTACGAACAAGAGTTGTTTTCTAGTAAGGAAAGTCACTATTGCGCTCCCATTGCCATACACAGTGCAAATAGCACTCGCGTCTATTCCCAGCAAGTACAGTGTATTGGACTGAATGGGAGCTACTGTTCTTGTCAGTTTCCTAAGCAGAGATGAACTACATATGGTCCTTGTGTGTAGGAAGCACAGTACTTTTGTTCTGAGCAAGCTCACTGTTTGGAAGCCATAGGAAACACAGTAGAGTAGAAGAGTGCTCTTTTCTCAGAAGCAGAGTGTGTTTCTTGTAAGGCGAGCTAGCATTTGTTTCCCAGTCCTAAATGGCGTTGAATCACATGCAGTTTGTGTTCCTACGAGCAAGAGTAATTTCTGGTAAGGAGAGTCACTATTGCGCTGTCATTGCCATACACAGTGCAAATAGCACTCGCGTCTGTTTCCAGCAAGTACAGTGTATCGGACTGAAGAGGAGCTACTGTTCTTATCAGTTTCCTAAGCAGAGTTGAACTAGATATGGTCCGTGTGTGTAGGAAGCACAGTTCTTTGTTCTGAGCAAGCTCACTGTTTGGACCCCATAGGAAACACAGTAGAGTAGAAGAGTGCTCTTTTCTCAAAAGCAGAGTGTGTTTCTTGTAAGGCAAGCTAGCTTTTGTTTCCCAGTCCTAAATGGCGTTGAATCACATGCAGTGTGTGGTCCTACGAGCAAGAGTTGTTTTCTGGTAAGGAAAGCCACTATTGTGCTCTCATTGCCACACACAGTGCAAATAGCACTCGCGTCTGTTCCCAGCAAGTACAGTGTATAGGACTGAAGAGGAGCTACTGTTCTTGTCAGTTTCCTAAGCAGAGTTGAACTAGATATGGCCCGTGTGTCTAGGAAGCACAGTTCATTTGTTCTGAGCAAGGTCACTGTTCTGGCCCTATAGGAAACACAGTAGAGTAGAAGAGTGCCCTTTTCTCAAAAGCAGAGTGTGTTTCTTGTAAGGCGAGCTAGCGTTTGTTTCCCAGTCCTAAATGGAGTTGAGTCACATGTAGTTTTTTGTCCTATGAGCAAGAGTTGTTTTCTGGTAAGACGAGTCACTATTGTGCTCCAATTCCCGTACACAATGCAAGTAGCACTCGCGTCTGCTCTCAGCAAGTACAGTGTATCAGACTGAAGAGGAGCTATTGTTCTTGTCAGTTTCCTAAGCAGAGTTGAACTAGATATGGCCCGTTTGTGTAGTAAGCACAGTTATTATGTACTGAGCAAGCTCAATGTTCTGGCCCTATAGGTAACACAGTAGAGTAGAAGAGTGCTCTTTTCTCTAAAGCAGAGTGTGTTTCTTGTAAGGCGAGCTCGCGTTTGTTTCCCAGTCCTAAATGGAGTTGAGTCACAGGCAGTTTTTGGTCCTACGAGCAAGAGTTGTTTTCTGGTAAGAAGAGTCACTATTGCGCTCCAAATGCCACACACAGTGCAAATAGTACTCGCGTCTTTTCCCTTCAAGTACAGTGTATTGGACTGATTAGGAGCTACTGTTCTTGTCAGTTTCCTCAGCAGAGTTGAACTAGATATGGCCGTGTGTGTAGGAAGCACAGTTCTTTTGTTCTGAGCAAGCTCACTGTTCTGGCCCAATAGGAAACACAGTAGAGTAGAAGAGTGCTCTTTTCTCAAAAGCAGATTGTGTTTCTTGTAAGGCGAGCTAGCATTTGTTTCCCAGTCCTAAATGGAGTGGAATCACATGCAGTTTCTGTCCTACGAGCAAGAGTTGTTTTATGGTAAGAATAGTCACTATTGTGCTGCCATTGCCATACACAGGACAAATAGCACTGGCGTCTGTACACAGCAAGTACAGTGTATAGGACTGAAGAGGATCTACTGTTCTTGTCAGGTTCCTAAGCAGAATTAAACTAGATATGGCTGTGTGTGTAGGAAGCACAGTTCTTTTGTTCTGAGCAAGCTCACTGTTCGGACCCCATAGAAAACACAGTAGAGTAGAAGAGTGCTCTTTTCTCAAAAGCAGAGTGTGTTTTTTGTAAGGCAAGCTATCGTTGGTTTCCCAGTCCTAAATGGAGTTGAGTCACATGCAGTTTCTGGTCCTACGAGCAAGAGTTGTTTTCTGGTATGGAAAGTCACTATTGTGCTCCCTTTGCCATACACAGTGCAAATAGCACTCACGTCTGTTTCCAGCAAGCACAGTGTATTGGACTGAATAGGAGCTACTGTTCTTGTCAGTTTCCTAAGCAGAGTTGAACTACATATGGTCCTTGTGTGTAGGAAGCACAGTTCTTATGTTCTGAGCAAGCTCACTGTTTGGACCCCATAGGAAACACAGTAGAGTAGAAGAGTGCTCTTTTCTCTAAAGCACAGTGTGTTTCTTGTAAGGCCAGCTAGCGTTTGTTTCCCAGTCCTAAATGGAGTTGAATCACATGCAATTTTTGGTCCTACGAGCAAGAGTTGTTTTCTGGTAAGGAAAGTAACTATTGCGCTCCCATTGCCATACACAGTGCAAATAGCACTCGCGTCTGTTCCCAGCAAGTACAGTGTAACGGGCTGAAGAGGAGCTACTGTTCTTGTCAGTTTCCTAAGCTGAGTTGAACTAGATAAGGACCGTGTGTGTAGAAAGCACAGTTCTTATGTTCTGAGCAAGCTCACTGTTCTGGCATTATGGGAAACACAGTAGAGTAGAAGAGTGCTCTTTTCTCAAAAGCAGAGTGTGGTTCTTGTAAGGCGAGCTAGCGTTTGTTTTTTAGTCCTAAATGGAGTTGAATCACATGCAGTTTCTGGTCCTACGAACAAGAGTTGTTTTCTGGTAAGGAAAGTCACTATTGCGCTCCCATTGCCATACACAGTACAAATAGCACTCGCGTCTTTTCCCAGCAAGTACTGAATAGGAGCTACTGTTCTTGTCAGTTTCCTAAGCAGAGTTGAACTACATATGGTCCTTGTGTGTAGGAAGCACAGTACTTTTGTTCTGAGCAAGCTCACTGTTTGGAAGCCGTAGGAAACACAGTAGAGTAGAAGAGTGCTCTTTTCTCTAAAGCAGAGTGTGTTTCTGGTAAGGCGAGCTAGCGTTTGTTTCGCAGTCCTAAATGGAGTGGAATCACATGCAGTTTCTGTCCTGTGAGCAAAAGTTCTTTTATGGTAAGAATAGTCACTATTGTGCTGCCATTTCCATACACAGGACAAATAGTACTGGTGTCTTTTCGCAGCAAGTACAGTGTATTGGACTGAACAGGATCTACTGTTCTTGTCAGGTCCCTAAGCAGAATTGAACTAGATATGGCCGGGTGTGTAGGAAGCACAGTTCTTTTTTTCTGAGCAAGCTCAATGTTTTGGCCCAATAGGAAACACATTAGAGTAGAATACTGCTCTTTTTTCAAAAGCAGAGTGTGTTTCTTATAAGGCGAACTAGAGTTTGTTTCCCAGTCCTAAATGGAGTTGAGTCACATGCAGTTTTTTGTCCTACGAGCAAGAGTTGTTTTCTGGTAAGACGAGTCACTTTAGTGCTCCAATTGCCATTCACAGTGCAAATAGCACTCGCATCTGTTCTCAGCAAGTACAGTGTATCGGACTGAAGAGGAGCTACTGTTCTTGTCAGTCTCCTAAGCAGAGTTGAACTAGATATGGCCCGTGTGTGTAGGAAGCACAGTTGTTTTGTTCTGAGCAAGCTCACTTTTCTGGCCCTATAGGAAACACAGTAGAGTAGAAGAGTGCTCTTTTCTCTAAAGCAGAGTGTGTTTCTTGTAAGGTGAGCTAGCGTTTGTTTCCCAGTCCTAAATGGAGTTGAATCACATGTAATTTCTGGACCTACGAGCAAGAGTTGTTTTCTGGTAAGGAAAGTAACTATTGCGCTCCCATTGCCATACACAGTGCAAATAGCACTCGCGTCTGTTCCCAGCAAGTACAGTGTATCGGACTGAAGAGGAGCTACTGTTCTTGTCAGTTTCCTAAGCAGAGTTGAACTACATATGGTCCTTGTGTGTAGGAAGCAGAGTTCTTATGTTCTGAGCAAGCTCACTGTTTGGACCCCATAGGAAACACAGTAGAGTAGAAGAGTGCTCTTTTCTCTAAAGCACAGTGTGTTTCTTGTAAGGCGAGCTAGCATTTGTTTCCCAGTCCTAAATGGAGTGGAATCACATGCAGTTTCTGTCCTATGAGCAAGAGTTGTTTTATGGTAAGAATAGTCACTATTGTGCTGCCATTGCCATACACAGGACAAATAGCACTGGCGTCTGTTCGCAGCAAGTACAGTGTATAGGACTGAAGAGGATCTACTGTTCTTGTCAGGTTCCTAAGCAGAATTGAACTAGATATGGCCGTGTGTGTAGGAAGCACAGTTCTTTTGTTCTGAGCAAGCTCACTGTTCGGACCCCATACGAAACACAGTAGAGTAGAAGAGTGCTCTTTTCTCAAAAGCAGAGTGTGTTTTTTATAAGGCAAGCTATCATTTGTTTCCCAGTCCTAAATGGAATTGAGTCACATGCAATTTCTGGTCCTACGAGCAAGAGTTGTTTTCTGTTAAGGAAAGTCACCATTGTGCTCCCTTTGCCATACACAGTGCAAATAGCACTGGTGTCTGTTCCCAGCAAGTACAGTGTATAGGACTGAAGAGGAGCTACTGTTCTTGTCAGGTTCCTAAGCAGAGTTGAACTAGATATGGTCCATGTGTGTAGGAAGCACAGTTCTTTGTTCTGAGCAAGCTCACTGTTTGGACCCCATAGGAAACACAGTAGAGTAGAAGAGTGCTCTTTTCTCAAAAGCAGAGAGTGATTCATGTAAGGCGATCTAGCATTTGTTTCCCAGTCCTAAAAGGAGTTGAATAACATGCAGTTTTTGGTCCTACGAGCAAGAGTTGTTTTCTGGTAAGGAAAGTCACTATTGTGATCCCATTGCCATACACAGTGCAAATAGCACTCGCGTCTGTTCCCAGCAAGTACAGTGTATCGGACTGAAGAGAATCTACTGTTCTTGTCAGTCTCCTAAGCAGAGTTGAACTAGATATGGTCCATGTGTGTAGGAAGCACAGTTCTTTGTTCTGAGCAAGCTCACTGTTTGGACCCCATAGGAAACACAGTAGAGTAGAAGAGTGCTCTTTCTCAAAAGCAGAGAGTGTTTCATGTAAGGCGAGCGAGCATTTTTTTCCCAGTCCTAAACGGAGTTGAATCACATGCAGTTTCTGGTCCTACGAGCAAGAGTTGTTTTCTGGTAAGGAAAGTCACTATTGTGATCCCATTGCCATACACAGTGCAAATAGCACTCGCGTCTGTTCCCAGCAAGTACAGTGTATTGGACTGAAGAGGAGCTACTATTCTTGTCAGTCTCCTAAGCAGAGTTGAAATAGATATGGCCCGTGTGTCTAGGAAGCACTGTTCATTTGTTCTGAGCAAGCTCACTGTTCTGGCCCTATAGGAAACACAGTAGAGTAGAAGAGTGCTCTTTTCTCAAAAACAGAGTGTGTTTCTTGTAAGGCGAGCTAGAGTTTGTTTTCCAGTCCTAAATGGAGTTGAGTCACATGCAGTTTTTTGTGCTACGAGCAAGAGTTGTTTTCTGGTAAGACGAGTCACTATTGTGCTCCAATTGCCATACACAGTGCAAGTAGCACTCGCGTCTGTTCTCAGCAAGTACAGTGTATCGGACTGAAGAGGAGCTACTGTTCTAGTCAGTTTCCTAAGCAGAGTTGAACTAGATATGGCCCGTGTGTAGGAAGCACAGTTCTTTTGTTCTGAGCAAGCTCACTGTTCTGGCCCTATAGGAAACAGAGTAGAATAGAAGAGTGCTCTTTTCTCTAAAGCAGATTGTGTTTCTAGTAAGGCGAGCTAGCGTTTGTTTCCCAGTCCTAAAAGAAGTTGAATCACATACAGTTTCTGGCCTACAAGCAAGAGTTGTTTTATGATAAGAATAGTCACTATTGTGCTGCCATTGCCATACACAGGACAAATAACACTGGCGTCTGTTCCCAGCAGTACAGTGTATTGGACTGAAGAGGAGCCACTGTTCTTGTCAGGTTCCTAAGCAGAATTGAACTAGATATGGCTGTGTGTGTAGGAAGCACAGTTCTTTTTTTCTGAGAAAGCTCATTGTTCGGACCCCATAAGAAACACAGTAGAGTAGAAGAGTGCTCTTTTCTCTAAAGCAGAGTGTGTTTCTTGTAAGGCGAGCTAGCATTTGTTTCCCAGTCCTAAATGGAGTGGAATCACATGCAGTTTCTGTCCTACGAGCAAGAGTTGTTTTATGGTAAGAATAGTCACTATTTTGCTGCCATTGCCATACACAGGACAAATAGCACTGGCGTCTGTACACAGCAAGTACAGTGTATAGGACTGAAGAGGATCTACTGTTCTTGTCAGGTTCCTAAGCAGAATTGAACTAGATATGGCCGTGTGTGTAGGAAGCACAGTTCTTTTGTTCTGAGCAAGCTCACTGTTCGGACCACATAGGAAACACAGTAGAGTAGAAGAGTGCTCTTTTCTCAAAAGCAGAGTGTGTTTCTTGTAAGGCGAGCTAGCATTTGTTTCCCAGTCCTAAATGGCGTTGAATCACTTGCAGTGTGTGGTCCTATGAGCAAGAGTTGTTTTCTGGTAAGGAAAGCCACTATTGCGCTCTTATTGCCATACACAGTGCAAATAGCACTCGCGTCTGTTCCCAGCAAGTACAGTGTATAGGACTGAAGAGGAGCTACTGTTCTTGTCAGTCTCCTAAGCAGAGTTGAACTAGATATGGTCCATGTGTGTAGGAAGCACAGTTCTTTGTTCTGAGCAAGCTCACTGTTTGGACCCCATAGGAAACACAGTAGAGTAGAAGAGTGCTCTTTTCTCAAAAGCAGAGAGTGTTTCATGTAAGGCGAGCTAGCATTTGTTTCCCAGTCCTAAACAGAGTTGAATCACATGCAGTTTTTTGTCCTACGAGCAAGAGTTGTTTTCTGGTAAGACGAGTCACTATTGTGCTCCAATTGCCATACACAGTGCAAATAGCACTCGCGTCTGTTCCCCGCAAGTACATTGTATTGTACTGAAGAGGATCTACTGTTTTTGTCAGTTTCCTAAGCAGAGTTGAACTAGATATGGCCCGTGTGTGTAGGAAGCACAGTTCTTTTGTTCTGAGCAAGTTCACTGTTCGGACCCCATAGGAAGCACAGTAGAGTAGATGAGTGCTCTTTTCTCAAAAGCAGAGTGTGTTTCATGTAAGGCGAGCTAGCATTTGTTTCCCAGTCCTAAATGGAGTTGAATCACATGCAGTTTCTGGTCCTACGAGCAAGAGTTGTTTTCTGGTAAGAAGAGTCACTATTGCGCTGATATTGCCATACACAGGACAAATAGCACTGGCGTCTGTTCCCAGCAAGTACAGTGTATTGGACTGAAGAGGATATACTGTTCTTGTCAGGTTCCTAAGCAGACTTGAACTAGATATGGCCGTGTGAGTAGGAAGTACAGTTTTTTTGTTCTGAGCAAGCTCACTGTTCGGAACACATAGGAAACACAGTAGAGTAGAAGAGTGCTCTTTTCTCAAAAGCAGAGTGTGTTTCATGTAAGGGGACCTAGCATTTGTTTCCCACTCCTAAGTGGAGTTGAATCACATGCTGTTTCTAGTCCTACGATCAAGAGTTGTTTTCTGGTAAGGAAAGTCACTATTGCACTCCCATTGCCGTACACAGTACAAATAGCACTCGCGTCTGTTCCCAGCAAATACAGTGTATTGGACTGAAGAGGAGCTACTGTTCTTGTTGGTTTCCTAAGCAGAGTTGAATTAGATATGGCCCGTGTGTGTAGGAAGCACAGTTATTTTGTTCTGTGCAAACTCACTGTTCGGACCCATAGGAAACACAGTAGAGTAGAAGAGAACTCTTTTCTCAAAAGCAGAGTGTGTTTCATGTATGCGAGCTAGAATTTGTTTCCCAGTCCTAAATGGAGTTGAATCACATTCAGTTTCTGGTCCTACGAACAAGAGTTGTTTTCTGGTAAGGAATGTAACTATTGCGCTCCCATTGCCATACACAGTGCAAATAGTTCTCCTATCTGTTCCCAGTAAGTACAGTGTATTGGACTGCAAAGGAGCTACTGTTCTTCTCAGTTTCCTAAGCAGAGTTGAACTAGATATGGGCCGTGTGTGTAGGAAGTACAGTTCTTTTTTTCTGAGCAAGCTCACTGTTCTGGCCCTATAGGAAACACAGAAGAGTAGAAGAGTGCTCTTTTGTCAAAAGCAGAGTGTGTTTCATGTAAGGCGAGCTAGCATTTGTTTCCCAGTCCTAAATGGAGTTGAATCATATGCAGTTTCTGGTCCTACGAGCAAGAATTGTTTTCTGGTAAGGAAAGTCACTATTGAGCTCCCCTTGCCATACACAGTGCAAATAGCTCTCGCGTCTGTTCCCAGTAATTACAGTATTTCAGACTGAAGAGGAGCTACTGTTCTTGTCAGTTTCCTAAGCAGAGTTGAACTAGATATGGCCCTTGTGTGTAGGAAGCACAGTTCTTATGTTCTGAGCAAGTTCACTCTTCTGGCCCTATAGGAAACACAGTAGAGTAGAAGAGTGCTCTTTTCTCAAAAGCAGAGTGTGTTTCTTGTAAAGCGAGCTAGAGTTTGTTTCCCAGTTATAAATGGAGTTGAATCACATGAAGTTTCTGGTCCTAAGAGTAAGAGATGTTTTGTGTTAAGAAGAGTAACTATTGCGCTGCCTTTGCCATACACAGGACAAATAGCACTGGCGTCTGTTCCCAGCAAGTACAGTGTATTGGACTGAAGAGGATCTACTGTTCTTGTCAGGTTCCTAAGCAGACTTGAACTAGATATGGCCGTGTGTGTAGGCAGCACAGTTTTTTTGTTCTGAGCAAGCTCACTGTTCGGAACACATAGGAAACACAGTAGAGTAGAAGAGTGCTCTTTTCTCAAAAGCAGAGTTTGTTTCTTGTAAGGCGAGCTAGCATTTGTTTCCCAGTCCTAAATGGAGTTGAGTCACATGCAGTTTTTTGTCCTATGAGCAAAAGTTGTTTTCTGGTAAGACAAGTCACTATTGTTCTCCAATAGCCATACACAATGCAAATAGCACTCGCGTCTGTTCCCCGCAAGTACAGTGTATTGGACGGAAGAGGAGCTACTGTTCTTGTCAGTTTCCTAAGCAAAGTTGAACTAGATATGGCCCGTGTGTGTAGGAAGCACAGTTCTTTTGTTCTGAGCAAGCTCACTGTTCAGACCCCATAGGAAACACAGTAGAGTAGAAGAGTGCTCTTTTCTCTAAAGCAGAGTGTGTTTCTTGCAAGGTGAGCTAGCTTTTGTTTCCCAGTCCTAAATGGAGTTGAATCACATGCAGTTTCTGGTCCTACAAGCAAGAGTTGTTTTCTGGTAAGAAGAGTCACTATTGCGCTGCCATTGCCATACACAGGACAAATAGCACTGGCGTCTCTTCCCAGCAAGTACAGTGTATTGAACTGAAGAGGATCTACTGTTCTTGTCAGGTTCCTAAGCAGACTTGAACTAGATATGGCCGTGTGAGTAGGAAGCACAGTTTTTTTTTTTCTGAGCAAGCTCACTGTTCGGAACATATAGGAAACACAGTAGATTAGAAGAGTGCTATTTTCTCAAAAGCAAAGTGTGTTTCTTGGAAGTTGAGCTAGCGTTTGTTTCCCAGTTCTAAATGGAGTTGAGTCACATGCAATTTTTTGTCCTACGAGCAAGACTTGTTTTCTGGTAAGGAAAGTCACTATTGTGCTCCCATTGCCATACACAGTGCAAATAGCTCTCGTGTCTGTTCCCAGCAAGTACAGTGTATCAGACTGAAGAGGAGCTACTGTTCTTGTGAGTTTCCTAAGCAGAGTTGAACTAGATATGGCCCGTGTGTAGGAAGCACAGTTCTTTTGTTCTGAGCAAGCTCACTGTTCTGGCCCTTTAGGAAACACAGTAGAGTAGAAGAGTGTTCTTTTCTCAAAAGCAGAGTGTGTTTCTTGTAAAGCAAGCTAGAGTTTGTTTCCCAGTTTTAAATGGAGTGGAATCACATGCAGTTTCTGGTCCTACGAGCAAGAGTTGTTTTCTGGTAAGAAGAGTCACTATTGAGCTGCCATTGCCATACACAGGACAAAATCACTGGCGTTTGTTCCCAGCAAGTACAGTGTATTGGACTGAAGAGGATCTACTGTTCTTGTCAGGTTCCTAAGCAGACTTGAACTAGATATGGCCGTGTGAGTAGGAAGCACAGTTTTTTTGTTCTGAGCAAGCTCACTGTTCGGAACACAAAGGAAACATAGAAGAGTAGAAGACTGCTCTTTTATCAAAAGCAGAGTGTGTTTCTTATAAGGCGAGCTAGCGTTTGTTTCCCAGTCCTAAATGGAGTTGAATCACATGCAGTTTTTGGTTCTACGAGCAAGAGTTGTTTTCTGGTAAGTAAAGTCACAATTGCGCTCCCATTGCCGTACACAGTGCAAATAGCACTCGCGTCTGTTCCCAGCAAGTACAGTGTATTGAACTGAAGAGGATCTACTGTACTTGTCAGGTTCCTAAGCAGACTTGAACTAGATATGGCCGTGTGAGTAGGAAGCACAGTTTTTTTGTTCTGAGCAAGCTCACTGTTCTGGGCCTATAGGAAACAAAGTAGAGTAGAAGAGTGCTCTTTTTTCAAAAGCAGAGTGTGTTTCTTGGAAGTCGAGCTAGCGTTTGTTTCCCAGTCCCAAATGGAGTTGAGTCACATGCAGTTTTTTGTCCTACGAGCAAGCGTTGTTTTCTGGTAAGACAAGTCACTATTGTGCGCCAATTGCCATACACAGGACAAATAGCACTGGCGTCTGTTCCCAGCAAGTACAGTGTATTGGACTGAAGAGGATCTACTGTTCTTGTCAGGTTCCTAAGCAGACTTGAACTAGATATGGCCTTGTGTGTAGGAAGCACAGTTTTTTTGTTCTGAGCAAGCTCACTGTTCGGACCCCATAGGAAACACAGTAGAGTAGAAGAGTGCTCTTTTCTGAAAAGCAGAGTGTGTTTCATGTAAGGCGAGCCAGAGTTTGTTTTCCAGTACTAAATGGAGTTGAATCACATGCAGTTTCTGGTCTTACGAGCAAGAGTTGTTTTCTGGTAAGGAAAGTCACTATTGCGCTCCCATTGCCATACACAGGACAAATAGCACTGGCGTCTGTTCCCAGCAAGTACAGTGTATCAGACTGAAGAGGAGCTACTGTTCTTGTCAGTTTCCAAAGCAGAGTTGAACTAGATATGGCCCGTGTGTAGGAAGCACAGTTTTTTTTTTTTCTGAGCAAGCTCACTTTTCGGAACACATAGGAAACACAGTAGAGTAGAAGAGTGCTCTTTTCTCAAAAGCAGAGTGTGTTTTTGTAAGGCGAGATAGCGTTTGTTTCCTAGTCCTAAATGGAGTTGAATCTCATGCAGTTTCTGGTCCTATGAACAAGAGTTGTTTTCTGGTAAGGAAAGTCACTATTGTGCTCCCATTGCCCTTCACAAGGCAAATAGCACTCGCGTCTTTTCCCAGCAAGTACAGTGTATTGGACTGAATAGGAGCTACTGTTCTTGTCAGTTTACTAAGCAGAGTTGAACTAGATATGGTCCGTGCGTGTTGGAAGCACAGTTCTTTTGTTCTGAGCAAGCTCACTGTTTGGACCCCATAGGAAACACAGTAGAGTAGAAGAGTGCTCTTTTCTCAAAAGCAGAGTGTGTTTCATGTAAGGCGAGCTAGCATTTGTTTCCCAGTCCTAAATGGAGTTGAATCACATGCAGTTTCTGGTCCTACAAGCAAGAGTTGTTTTCTGGTAAGAATAGTCACTTTTGCGCTGCCATTGCCATACACAGGACAAATAGCACTGGCGTCTGTTCCCAGCAAGTACAGTGTTTTGAACTGAAGAGGATCTACTGTTCTTGTCAGGTTCCTAAGCAGACTTGAACTAGATATGACCGTGTGAGTAGGAAGCACAGTTTTTTTTTTTTCTGAGCAAGCTCACTGTTCGGAACATATAGGAAACACAGTAGAGTAGAAGAGTGCTCTTTTCTCAAAAGCAAAGTGTGTTTCTTGGAAGTTGAGCTAGCGTTTGTTTCCCAGTCCTAAATGGAGTTGAGTCACATGCAATTTTTTGTCCTACGAGCAAGACTTGTTTTCTGGTAAGGAAAGTCACTATTGTGCTCCCATTGCCATACACAGTGCAAATAGCACTCGTGTCTGTTCCCAGCAAGTACAGTGTATCGGACTGAAGAGGAGCTACTGTTCCTGTCAGTTTCCTAAGCAGAATTGAACTAGATATGGCCCGTGTGTAGGAAGCACAGTTCTTTTGTTCTGAGCAAGCTCACTGTTCTGGCCCTATAGGAAACACAGTAGAGTAGAAGAGTGTTCTTTTCTCAAAAGCAGAGTGTGTTTCTTGTAAAGCGAGCTAGAGTTTGTTTCCCAGTTTTAAATGGAGTGGAATCACATGCAGTTTCTGGTCCTACGAGCAAGAGTTGTTTTCTGGTAAGAAGAGTCACTATTGCGCTGCCATTGCCATACACAGGACAAAAAGCACTGGCGTCTGTTCCCAGCAAGTACAGTGTATTGGACTGAAGAGGATCTACTGTTCTTGTCAGGTTCCTAAGAAGACTTGAACTAGATATGGCCGTGTGAGTAGGAAGCACAGTTTTTTTGTTCTGAGCAAGCTCACTGTTCGGAACACATAGGAAACACAGTCTGTTCCCAGCAACTACAGTGTATCGGACTGAAGAGGAGCTACTGTTCTTGTCAGTTTCCTACGCAGAGTTGAACTAGATATGGCCCATGTGTAGGAAGCACAGTTCTTTTGTTCTGAGCAAGCTCACTCTTCTGGCCCTATAGGAAACACAGTAGAGTTGAAGAGTGCTCTTTTCTCTAAAGCAGAGTGTGTTTCTTGTAAGGTGAGCTAGCTTTTGTTTCCCAGTCCTAAATGGAGTTGAATCACATGCAGTTTCTGGTCCTACAAGCAAGAGATGTTTTCTGGTAAGAAGAGTCACTATTGCGCTGCCATTGCCATACACAGGACAAATAGCACTGGCGTCTGTTCCCCGCAAGTACAGTGTATTGGACTGAAGAGGATCTACTGTTCTTGTCAGTTTCCTAAGCAGAGTTGAACTAGATATGTCCCGTGTGTGTAGGAAGCACAGTTCTTTTGTTCTGAGCAAGCTCACTGTTCAGACCCCATAGGAAACACAGTAGAGTAGAAGAGTGCTCTTTTCTCAAAAGCAGAGTGTGTTTCATGTAAGGCGAGCTAATATTTGTTTCCCAGTCATAAATGGAGTTGAATCACATGCAGTTTCTGGTCCTATGATCAAGAGTTGTTTTCTGGTAGGGAAAGTCACTATTGCGCTCCCATTGCCATACACAGTGCAAATAGCCCTTCCGTCTGTTCCCAGCAAGTACAGTGTATTGGACTGAAGAGGAGCTACTGTTCTTGTCAGTTTCCTAAGCAGAGTTGTACTAGATATGGCCCATGTGTGTAGGAAGTACAGTTCTTTTTTTCTGAGCAAGCTCACTGTTCTGGGCCTATAGGAAACAAAGTAGAGTAGAAGAGTGCTCTTTTCTGAAAAGCAGAGTGTCTTTCTTGAAAAGCGAGCTAGAGTTTGTTCTCCAGTCCTAAATGGAGTTGAGTCACATGCAGTTTTTTGTCCTACGAGCAAGAGTTGTTTTCCGGTAAGACAAGTCACTATTGTGCTCCAATTGCCCTACATAGTGCAAAGAGCACTCGCGTCTGTTCCCCGCAAGTACAGTGTATTGGACGGAAGAGGAGCTACTGTTCTTGTCAGTTTCCTAAGCAGAGTTGAACTAGATATGGCCCGTGTGTGTAGGAAGCACAGTTCATTTGTTCTGAGTAAGCTCACTGTTCGGACCCCATAGGAAACACAGTAGAGTAGAAGAGTGCTCTTTTCTCAAAAGCAGAGTGTGTTTCAAGTAACGCGAGCTAGCATTTGTTTCCCAGTCCTAAATGGAGTTGAATCACATGAAGTTTCTGGTCTTACTAGCAAGAGTTGTTTTCTGGTAAGGAAAGTCACTATTGCGCTCCCATTGCCATACACAGTGCAAACAGCACTCGCGTCTGTTCCCAGCAACTACAGTGTATCGGACTGAAGAGGAGCTACTGTTCTTGTCAGTTTCCTAAGCAGAGTTGAACTTGATATGGCCCATGTGTAGGAAGCACAGTTCTTTTGTTCTGAGTAATCTCACTATTCTGGCCCTATAGGAAACACAGTAGAGTAGAAGAGTGCGCTTTTCTCTAAAGCAGAGTGTGTTTCTTGTAAGGTGAGCTAGCTTTTGTTTCCCAGTCCTAAATGGTGTTGAATCACATGCAGTTTCTGATCCTACGAGCAAGAGTTGTTTTCTGGTATGAAGAGTCACTATTGCGCTGCCATTGCCATACACAGGACAAACAGCACTGGTGTCTGTTCCCAGCAATTACAGTGTACTGGACTGAAGAGGATCTACTGTCCTTTCAGGTTCCTAAGCAGAATTGAAATAGATATGGCCGTGTGTAGGAAGCAAAGTTCTTTGTTCTGAGCATGCTCACTGTTCTGGCCCTATAGGAAACACAGTAGAGTAGAAGAGTGCTCTTTACTCAAAAGCAGAGTGTCTTTCTTGTAAGGAGTTGAATCACATGCAGTTTCTGATCCTACGAGGAAGAGTTGTTTTCTGGTAAGAAGAGTCACTATTGCGCTCCCATTATCATACACAGGGCAATAGCACTGGCATCTGTTCCCAGCATGTACAGTGTATTGGACTGAAGAGTAGCTACTGTTCTTGTCAGTTTCCTAAGCAGAGTTGAACTAGATATAGCCTGTGAGTGTAGGAAGCACAGTTCTTTTGTTCTGAGCAAGGTCACTATTCTGGCCCTATAGGAAACACAGTAGAGTAGAAGACTGCTCTTTTCTCAAAAGCAGAGTGTTTTTCTTGTAAAACGAGCTAGCGTTTGTTTCCCAGTCCTAAATGGAGTTGAATCACATGCAGTTTCTGGTCCTAAGAGCAAGAGTTGTTTTCTGGTAAGAAGAGTCACTATTGTGCTCCCATTGTCATACATAGGGCAAATAGCACTGGCGTCTGTTCCCAGCAAGTACACTGTATGGGACGGAAGAGGATCTACTGTTCTTGTCAGTTTCCTAAGCAGAATTGAACTAGATATGGCCGTGTGTGTAGGAAGCACAGTTCTTTTGTTCTGAGCAAGCTCACTGTTTTGGCCCTGTAGGAAACACAGTAGAGTAGAAGAGTGCTCTTTTCTCAAAAGCAGAGTGTGTTTCTTATAAGGCGAGCTAGCGTTTGTTTCCCAGTCCTAAATTGAGTTGAATCACATGCAGTTTCTGGTCCTACGGGCAAGAGTTGTTTTCTATTAAAAAGAGTCACTATTGCTCTCCCATTGTCATACACAGGGCAAATAGCACTGGCGTCTGTTCCCAGCATGTACAGTGTATTGGACTGAAGAGGAGCTACTGTTCTTGTCAGTTTCCTAAGCAGAGTTGAACTAGATATGGCCCCTGTGTGTAGGAAGCACAGTTCTTTTGTTCTGAGCAAACTGACTGTTCGGACCCCATAGGAAACACAGTAGAGTAGAAGAGTGTTCTTTTCTCAAAAGCAGAGTGTGTTTCTTGTAAGGCGAACTAGTGCTTGTTTCCCAGTCTGAAATGGAGTTGAATCCCATGCAGTTTCTGGTCCTACGAGCAAGAGATATTAACTGGTAAGAAGAGTCACTATTGCGCTCCCATTGCCATATTCAGTGCAAATAGCTCTCGCGTCTATTCCCAGCAAGTGCAGTGTATTGGACTGAAGAGGAGCTACTCTTCTTGTCAGTTTCCTAAGCGGAGTTAAACTAGATATGGCCCGTGTGTGTAGGAAGCACAGTTCTTTTGTTCTGAGCAAGGTCAGTGTTCGAACCCATAGTAACCACAGTAGATTAGAACAGTGCTCTTTTCTCAAAAGCAGAGTGTGTTTCTTATAAGGCAAGCTAGCATTTGTTTCCCAGTCCTAAATGGAGTTGAATCACATGCAGTTTCTGGTCCTACGAGCAAGAGTTGTTTTCTGGTAAGAAGAGTCACTATTGTGCTCCCATTGTCATACACAGGGCAAATAGCACTGGCATCTGTTCCCAGCATGTACAGTGTATTGGACTGAAGAGGATCTACTGTTCTTGTCAGTTTCCTCAGCAGAATTGAACTAGATATGGCCATGTGTGTAGGAAGCACAGTTCTTTTGTTCTGAGTAAGCTCACTGTTCTGACCCTATAGGAAATACCGTAGAGTAGAAGAGTGATCTTTTCTCAAAAGCAGAGTGCATTTCTTGTAAGGGGAGCTAGCATTTGTTTCCCAGTCCTAAGTGGAGTTGAATCACATGTAGTTTTTGGTCCTACAAGCTAGAGTTGTTTTTTGGTAAGGAAAGTCACTATTGTGCTCCCATTGCCACATACAGTGCAAAGAGGACTCGCGTCTGCTCCCATCAAGTACAGTGTATTGGACTGAAGAGGAGCTACTGTTCTTGTCAGTTTCCTAAGCAGAGTTGAACTAGATATGGCCCCTGTGTTTAGGAAGCACAGTTCTTTTGTTCTGAGCAAACTGACTGTTTGGACACCATAGGAAACACAGTAGAGTAGAAGAGTGCTCTTTTCTCAAAAGCAGAGTGTGTTTCTTGTAAGGCGAACTAGTGCTTGTTTCCCAGTCTGAAATGGAGTTGAATCCCATGCAGTTTCTGGTCCTACGAGCAAGAGATATTAACTGGTAAGAAGAGTCACTATTGCGCTCCCATTGCCATATACAGTGCAAATAGCTCTCACGTCTGTTCCCAGCAAGTACAGTGTATTGGACTGAAGAGGAGCTACTGTTCTTGTCAGTTTCCTAAGCGAAGTTAAACTAGATATGGCCCGTGTGTGTAGGAAGCATAGTTCTTTTGTTCTGAGCAAGCTCACTCTTTGGACCCCATAGGAAACACAGTAGAGTAGAAGAGTGCTCTTTTCTCAAAAGCAGAGTGTGTTTCTTGTAAGGCTAGCTAGTGTTTGTTTCCCAGTCAGAAACGGAGTTGAATCCCATGCAGTTTCTGGTCTTACAAGCAAGAGTTGTTTTCTGGTAAGAAGAGTCACTATTGCGCTCCCATTGCCATACACAGTGCAAATAGCTCTCGCGTCTGTTCCCAGCAAGTACAGCGTATTGGACAGAAGAGGAGATAGTGTTCTTGTCAGTTTTCTAACCAGAGGTGAACTAGATATGGCCCGTGTGTGTAGGAAGCACAGTTCTTTTGTTCTGAGCAAGCTCACTGTTCGGACCCCATAGGAAACACAGTAGAGTAGAAGAGTGCTCTTTTCTCAAAAGCAGAGTGTGTTTCTTGTAAGGCAAGCTAGCATTTTTTCCCAGTCCTAAATGGAGATGAATCCCATGCAGTTTCTGGTCCTACGAGCAAGAGTTGTTTTCTGGTAAGAAGAGTCACTATTGTGCTCCCATTGTCATACACAGGGCAAATAGCACGGGCGTCTGTTCCCAGCATGTACAGTGTATTGGACTGAAGAGGATCTACTCTTCTTGTCAGTTTCCTAAGCAGAGTTGAACTAGATATGGCCCGTGTGTGTAGGAAGCAGAGTTCTTTTGTTCTGAGCAAGCTGACTGTTCTGGCCCTATAGGAAACACAGTAGAGTAGAAGCATGCTCTTTTCTCAAAAGCAGAGTGTGTTTCTTGTAAGGCAAGCTAGCGTTTGTTTCTGAGTCCTAAATGGAGTTGAATCACATGCAGTTTTTGGTCCTACAAGCAAGAGTTGTTTTCTGGTAAGAAGAGTCACTATTGAGCTCCCAATGTCATATACAGTGCAAATAGCACTCGGTTCTGCTCCCAGCAAGTACAGTGTATTGGACTGAAGAGGAGCTACTGTTCCTGTCAGTTTCCTAAGCAGAGTTGAACTACATATGGCCCGTGTTTGTAGGAAGCACAGTTCTTTTGTTCTGAGCAAGCTCACTGTTCAGACCCCATAGGAAACACAGTAGAGTAGAAGAGTACTCTGTTCTCAAAAGCAGAGTGTATTTCTTTTAAGGCGAGCTAGCGTTTGTTTCCCAGTCCAAAATGGAGTTGAATCACATGCAGTTTTTGGTCCTACGAGCAAGAGTTGTTTTCTGGTAAGGAAAGTCACTATTGCGCTCCCATTGCCATACACAGTGCAAATAGCACTCGCCTCTGTTCCCATCAAGTACAGTGTATTGGACTGAAGAGGAGCTACTATTCTTGTCAGTTTCCTAAGCAGAGTTGAACTAGATATGGCCCCTGTGTGTAAGAAGCAAAGTTCTTTTGTTCTGAGCAAGCTGACTCTTCGGACCCCATATGAAACACAGTAGAGTAGAAGAGAGCTCTTTTCTCAAAGCAGAGTGTGTTTCTTGTAAGGCGAACTAGTGCTTGTTTCCCAGTCTGAAATGGAGTTGAATCCCATGCAGTTTCTGGTCCTACGAGCAAGAGATGTTAACTGGTAAGAAGAGTCACTATTGCCCTCCCATTGCCATATACAGTGCAAATAGCTCTCGCGTTGTTCCCAGCAAGTACAGTGTATTGGACTGAAGAGGACCTACTGTTCTTCTCAGTTTCCTAAGCGGATTAAACTAGGTATGGCCCGTGTGTGTAGAAAGCACAGTTCTTTTGTTCTGAGCAAGGTCACTATTCTGGCCCTATAGGAAACACAGTAGAGTAGAAGAGTGCTCTTTTCTGAGAAGCAGAGTGTGTTTCTTGTAAGGCGAGCTAGCATTTGTTTCCCAGTGCTAAATGGAGTTGAATCACGTGCAGTTTCTGGTCCTACGAGCAAGAGTTGTTTTCTGGTAAGAAGAGTCACTATTGCACTCCCATTGTCATACACAGGGCAAATAGCACTGGCGTCTGTTCCCAGCATGTACAGTGTATTGGACTGAAGAGGATCTACTGTTCTTGTCAGTTTCCTAAGCAGAATTGAACTAGATATGGCCATGTGTGTAGGAAGCACAGTTCTTTTGTTCTGAGCAAGCTCACTGTTCTGGCCCTATAGAAAACACAGTAGAGTAGAAGAGTGCTCTTTTCTCAAAAGCAGAGTGTGTTTCTTGTAAGGCGAGCTAGCGTTTGTTTCCCAGTCCTAAATGGAGTTGAATCCCATGCAATTTTTGGTCCTACGAGCTAGAGTTGTTTTCTGGTAAAGAAAGTCACTATTGTGCTCCCATTGCCACAAACAGTGCAAAGAGGACTCGTGTCTGTTCCCATCAAGTACAATGTATTGGACTGAAGAGGAGCTACTGTTCTTGTCAGTTTCCTAAGCAGAGTTGAACTAGATATGGCCCCTGTGTGTAGGAAGCACAGTTCTTTTGTTCTGAGCAAACTGACTGTTCGGACACCATAGGAAACACAGTAGAGTAGAAGAGTGCTCTTTTCTCAAAAGCAGAGTGTGTTTCTTGTAAGGCGAACTAGTGCTTGTTTCCCAGTCTGAAATGGAGTTGAATCCCATGCAGTTTCTGGTCCTACGAGCAAGAGATGTTAACTGGTAAGAAGAGTCACTATTGCGCTCCCATTGTCATACACAGGGCAAATAGCACTGGCATCTGTTCCCAGCATGTACAGTGTATTGGACTGAAGAGGATCTACTGTTCTTGTCAGTTTCCTAAGCAGAATTGAACTAGATATGGCCATGTGTGTAGGAAGCACAGTTCTTTTGTTCTGAGCAAGCTCACTGTTCTGGCCCTATAGAAAACACAGTAGAGTAGAAGAGTGCTCTTTTCTCAAAAGCAGAGTGTGTTTCTTGTAAGGCGAGCTAGCGTTTGTTTCCCAGTCCTAAATGGAGTTGAATCACATGCAGTTTTTGATCCTACGAGCAAGAGTTGTTTTCTGGTAAGGAAAGTCACTATTGCGCTCCCATTGCCACACACAGTGCAAAGAGGACTCGCGTCTGTTCCCATCAAGTACAGTGTATTGGACTGAAGAGGAGCTACTGTTCTTGTCAGTTTCCTAAGCAGAGTTGAACTAGATATGGCCCGTGTGTGTAGGAAGCACAGTTCTTTTCTACTGTAAGCTCACTGATCGAACCAATAGGAAACACAGTAGAGTAGAAGAGTGCCCTTTTCTCAAAAACAGAGTGTGTTTTTTGTAAGGCGAGCTAGCATTTGTTTCCCAGTCCTAAATGGAGTTGAATCACATGCAGTTTCTGGTTCTACGAGCAAGAGTTGTTTTCTATTAAAAAGAGTCACTATTGTGCTCCCATTGTCATACACAGGGCAAATTGCACTGGCGTCTGTTCTCAGCATGTACAGTTTATTGGACTGAAAAGGGTCTACTGTTCTTGTCAGTTTCCTAAGCAGAATTGAAATAGATATGGCCATGTGTGTAGGAAGCACAGTTCTTTTGTTCTGAGCAAGCTCACTGTTCTGGCCCTATAGAAAACACAGTAGAGTAGAAGAGTGCTCTTTTCTCAAAAGCAGAGTGTGTTTCTTGTAAGGCGAGCTAGCGTTTGTTTCCCAGTCCTAAATGGAGTTGAATCACATGCAGTTTTTGATCCTACGAGCAAGAGTTGTTTTCTGGTAAGGAAAGTCACTGTTGCGCTCCCATTGCCATACACAGTGCAAATAGCACTCGCCTCTGTTCCCATCAAGTACAGTGTATTGGACGGAAGAGGAGCTACTATTCTTGTCAGTTTCCTAAGCAGAGTTGAACTAGATATGGCCCCTGTGTGTAAGAAGCAAAGTTCTTTTGTTCTGAGCAAGCTGACTCTTCGGACCCCATAGGAAACACAGTAGAGTAGAAGAGAGCTCTTTTCTCAAAGCAGAGTGTGTTTCTTGTAAGGCGAACTAGTGCTTGTTTCCCAGTCTGAAATGGAGTTGAATCCCATGCAGTTTCTGGTCCTACGAGCAAGAGATGTTAACTGGTAAGAAGAGTCACTATTGCCCTCCCATTGCCATATACAGTGCAAATAGCTCTCGCGTTGTTCCCAGCAAGTACAGTGTATTGGACTGAAGAGGACCTACTGTTCTTCTCAGTTTCCTAAGCGGATTAAACTAGGTATGGCCCGTGTGTGTAGGAAGCACAGTTCTTTTGTTCTGAGCAAGCTCACTATTCTGGCCCTATAGGAAACACAGTAGAGTAGAAGGGTGCTCTTTTCTGAGAAGCAGAGTGTGTTTCTTGTAAGGCGAGCTAGCATTTGTTTCCCAGTGCTAAATGGAGTTGAATCACGTGCAGTTTCTGGTCCTACGAGCAAGAGTTGTTTTCTGGTAAGAAGAGTCACTATTGCACTCCCATTGTCATACACAGGGCAAATAGCACTGGCGTCTGTTCCCAGCATGTACAGTGTATTGGACTGAAGAGGATCTACTGTTCTTGTCAGTTTCCTAAGCAGAATTGATCTAGATATGGCCATGTGTGTAGGAAGCACAGTTCTTTTGTTCTGAGCAAGCTCACTGTTCTGGCCCTATAGAAAACACAGTAGAGTAGAAGAGTGCTCTTTTCTCAAAAGCAGAGTGTGTTTCTTGTAAGGCGAGCTAGCGTTTGTTTCCCAGTCCTAAATGGAGTTGAATCCCATGCAATTTTTGGTCCTACGAGCTAGAGTTGTTTTCTGGTAAGGAAAGTCACTATTGTGCTCCCATTGCCACAAACAGTGCAAAGAGGACTCGTGTCTGTTCCCCATCAAGTACAATGTATTGGACTGAAGAGGAGCTACTGTTCTTGTCAGTTTCCTAAGCAGAGTTGAACTAGATATGGCCCCTGTGTGTAGGAAGCACAGTTCTTTTGTTCTGAGCAAACTGACTGTTCGGACACCATAGGAAACACAGTAGAGTAGAAGAGTGCTCTTTTCTCAAAAGCAGAGTGTGTTTCTTGTAAGGCGAACTAGTGCTTGTTTCCCAGTCTGAAATGGAGTTGAATCCCATGCAGTTTCTGGTCCTACGAGCAAGAGATGTTAACTGGTAAGAAGAGTCACTATTGTGCTCCATTGTCATACACAGGGCAAATAGCACTGGCATCTGTTCCCAGCATGTACAGTGTATTGGACTGAAGAGGATCTACTGTTCTTGTCAGTTTCCTCAGCAGAATTGAACTAGATATGGCCATGTGTGTAGGAAGCACAGTTCTTTTGTTCTGAGTAAGCTCACTGTTCTGCCCCTATAGGAAATACCGTAGAGTAGAAGAGTGATCTTTTCTCAAAAGCAGAGTGCGTTTCTTGTAAGGGGTTCTAGCGTTTGTTTCCCAGTCCTAAATGGAGTTGAATCACATGCAGTTTTTGATCCTACGAGCAAGAGTTGTTTTCTGGTAAGGAAAGTCACTATTGCGCTCCCATTGCCACACACAGTGCAAAGAGGACTCGCGTCTGTTCCCATCAAGTACAGTGTATTGGACTGAAGAGGAGCTACTGTTCTTGTCAGTTTCCTAAGCAGAGTTGAACTAGATATGGCCCGTGTTTGTAGGAAGCACAGTTCTTTTCTACTGTAAGCTCACTGATCGAACCCATAGGAAACACAGTAGAGTAGAAGAGTGCCCTTTTCTCAAAAACAGAGTGTGTTTCTTGTAAGGCGAGCTAGCATTTGTTTCCCAGTCCTAAATGGAGTTGAATCCCATGCAGTTTCTGGTTCTACGAGCAAGAGTTGTTTTCTATTAAAAAGAGTCACTATTGTGCTCCCATTGTCATACACAGGGCAAATTGCACTGGCGTCTGTTCTCAGCATGTACAGTTTATTGGACTGAAAAGGGTCTACTGTTCTTGTCAGTTTCCTAAGCAGAATTGAACTGGATATGGCCATGTGTGTAGGAAGCACAGTTCTTTTGTTCTGAGCAAGCTCACTGTTCTGGCCCTATAGAAAACACAGTAGAGTAGAAGAGTGATCTTTTCTCAAAAGCAGAGTGTGTTTCTTGTAAGGCGAGCTAGCGTTTGTTTCCCAGTCCTAAATGGAGTTGAATCACATGCAGTTTTTGATCCTACGAGCAAGAGTTGTTTTCTGGTAAGGAAAGTCACTATTGCGCTCCCATTGCCATACACAGTGCAAATAGCACTCGCCTCTGTTCCCATCAAGTACAGTGTATTGGACTGAAGAGGAGCTGCTATTCTTGTCAGTTTCCTAAGCAGAGTTGAACTAGATATGGCCCCTGTGTGTAAGAAGCAAAGTTCTTTTGTTCTCAGCAAGCTGACTCTTCGGACCCCATAGGAAACACAGTAGAGTAGAAGAGAGCTCTTTTCTCAAAGCAGAGAGTGTTTCTTGTAAGGCGAACTAGTGCTTGTTTCCCAGTCTGAAATGGAGTTGAATCCCATGCAGTTTCTGGTCCTACGAGCAAGAGATGTTAACTGGTAAGAAGAGTCACTATTGCCCTCCCATTGCCATATACAGTGCAAATAGCTCTCGCGTTGTTCCCAGCAAGTAGAGTGTATTGGACTGAAGAGGACCTACTGTTCTTCTCAGTTTCCTAAGTGGATTAAACTAGGTATGGCCCGTGTGCGTAGGAAGCACAGTTCTTTTGTTCTGAGCAAGCTCACTATTCTGGCCGTATAGGAAACACAGTAGAGTAGAAGAGTGCTCTTTTCTGAGAAGCAGAGTGTGTTTCTTGTAAGGCGAGCTAGCATTTGTTTCCCAGTGCTAAATGGAGTTGAATCACGTGCAGTTTCTGGTCCTACGAGCAAGAGTTGTTTTCTGGTAAGAAGAGTCACTATTGCACTCCCATTGTCATACACAGGGCAAATAGCACTGGCGTCTGTTCCCAGCATGTACAGTGTATTGGACTGAAGAGGATCTACTGTTCTTGTCAGTTTCCTAAGCAGAATTGAACTAGATATGGCCATGTGTGTAGGAAGCACAGTTCTTTTGTTCTGAGCAAGCTCACTGTTCTGGCCCTATAGAAAACACAGTAGAGTAGAAGAGTGCTCTT
>NW_026735507.1:0-122088 GCF_949786415.1 Peromyscus eremicus | reverse complement strand
AAAAGAACTGTGATTCCTACACACACGGGCCATATCTAGTTCAATTCTGCTTAGAAACTGACAAGAACAGTAGCTCCTCTTCAGTCCAATACACTGTACTTGCTGGGAAAAGACGCGAGTGCTAATTGCACTGTGTATGGCAATGGGAGCACAATAGTGACTTTCCTTACCAAAAAACAACTCTTGCTCATAGGACCAAAAACTGCATGTGATTCAACTCCATTTAGGACTGCGAAACAAACGGTAGCACGCCTTACAAAAAACACACTCTGGTTTTGAGAATAGGGCACACATCTACTCTACTGTGTTTCCTATGGGGTCCAAACAGTGTGCTTGCTCAGAACAAAAGAACTGTGCTTCCTACACACACGGGTCATATCTAGTTCAACTCTGCTTAGGAAACTGACAAAAACAGTAGCTCCTCTTCAGTCAAATACACTGTACTTGCTGGGAACACACGCGAGGGCTATTTGCACTGTGTATGACAATGGGAGCACAATAGTGACTCCTCTTACCAGAAAACAACTCTTGCTCTTAGGACCAGAAACGGCATTTGAATCAATCCACTTAGGACTGGGAAACAAACGCTAGCTCGCCTTACAAGAAACACGCTCTGCTTTTGAGAATAGGGCACACATCTTCTCTACTGTGTTTCAAATGGGGTCCAAACAGTGAGCTTGCTCAAAACAAAAGAATTGTGCTTCCTACACACACGGGTCATATCTAGTTCAACTCTGCTTAGGAAACTGACAAGAACAGTAGATCCTCTTCAGTCCAATACACTGTACTTGCTGGGAACAGACGCGAGTGCTAATTGCACTGTGTATGACAATGGGAGCGCAATAGTGACTTTCCTTACCAGAAAACAACTCTTGCTCGTAGGACCAAAAACTGCATGTGATTCAACTCCATTTAGGACTGGGAAACAAACGCTAGCTCGCCTTACCAAAAACACACTCTGCTTTTGAGAAAAGAGCACTCTTCTACTCTACTGTGTTTCCTATGGGGTCCAAACAGTGAGCTTGCTCAGAACAAAAGAACTGTGCTTCCTACACACACGGGCCATATCTAGTTCAATTCTGCTTAGGAAACTGACAAGAACAGTAGCTCCTCTTCAGTCCAATACACTGTACTTGCTGGGAACAGACGCGAGTGCTAATTGCACTGTGTATGGCAATGGGAGCGCAATAGTGACTTTCCTTACCAGAAAACAACTCTTGTTCGTAGGAATGCAAACTGCATGTGATTCAACTCCATTTAGGACTGCGAAACAAACGCTAGCTCGCCTTACAAAAAACACACTCTGCTTTGGAGGAAAGAGAACTCTTCTACTCTACTGTGTTTCCTATAGGGCCAGAACAGTGAGCTTGCTGAGTACAAAAGAACTGTGCTTCCTACACACATGGGCCTTATCTAGTTCAACTCTGCTTAGGAAACTGACAAGAACAGTAGCTCCTCTTCAGTCCAATACACTGTACTTGCTGGGAACATACGCGAGGGCTATTTGCACTCTGTATGGCAAAGGGAGCGCAATAGTGACTCTTCTTACCAGAAAACAACCCTTGCTCGTAGGACCAGAACCTGGATGTGATTCAACTCCATTTAGGATTGGGAAGCAAATGCTAGCTCGCCTTACAAGAAACACACTCTGCTTTTGAGAAAAGAGCACTCTTCTACTCTACTCTGTTTCCTATGGGATCCAAACAGTGAGCTTGCTCAGAACAAAAGAACTGTGCTTCCTACACACACGGGCCATATCTAGTTCAACTCTGCATAGGAAACTGAAAAGAACAGAAGATCCTCTTCAGTCCAATACACTGTACATGCTGGGTACAGACGCCAGTGCTATTTGCACTGTGTATGGCAATGGGAGCGCAAGAGTGACTCTTCTTACCAGAAAACAACTCTTGCTCGTAGGACCAGAAACTGCATGTGATTCAACTCCATTTAGGATTGGGAAACAAACGCTAGCTCGCCTTACATGAAACACACTCTGCTTTTGAGAAAACAGCACTCTTCTACTCTACTGTGTTTCCTATGGGATCCAAACAGTGAGCTTGCTCAGAACAAAAGAACTGTGCTTCCTACACACACGGGCCATATCTAGTTCAATTCTGCTTAGGAAACTGACAAGAACAGTAGCTCCTCTTCAGTCCAATACACTGTACTTGCTGGGAACAGACGCGAGGGCTATTTGCACTGTTTATGGCAAAGGGAGCGCAATAGTGCCTCTTCTTACCAGAAAACAACTCTTGCTCGTAGGACCAGAAACTGCATGTGATTCAACTCCATTTAGGACTGGGAAACAAACGCTAGCTCGCCTTACAAGAAACACACTCTGCTTTTGAGAAAACAGCACTCTTCTACTCTACTGTGTTTCCAAGGGGTTCCAAACAGTGAGCTTGCTCAGAACAAAAGAACTGTGCTTCCTACACACACGGGCCATATCTAGTTCAATTCTGCTTAGGAAACTGACAAGAACAGTAGCTCCTCTTCAGTCCAATACACTGTACTTGCTGGGAACAGACGCGAGGGCTATTTGCACTGTGTATGGCAAAGGGAGCGCAATAGTGACTCTTCTTACCAGAAAACAACTCTTGCTCATAGGACCAGAACCTGGATGTGATTCAACTCCATTTAGGATTGGGAAACAAACACTAGCTCGCCTTACAAGAAACACACTCTGCTTTTGAGAAAAGAGCACTCTTCTACTCTACTGTGTTTCCTATGGGTTCCAAACAGTGAGCTTGCTCAGAACAAAAGAACTGTGCTTCCTACACACACGGGCCATATCTAGTTCAATTCTGCTTAGGAAACTGACAAGAACAGTAGCTCCTCTTCAGTCCAATACACTGTACTTGCTGGGAACAGACGCGAGTGCTATTTCCACTGTGTATGTCAATGGGAGCACAACAGTGACTTTCCTTATCAGAAAATAACTCTTGCTCGTAGGAACGGAAACTGCATGTGTCAACTCCATTTAGCACTGCGAAACAAATGCTAGCTCGCCTTACAAAAAACACACTCTGCTTTGGAGGAAAGAGCACTCTTCTAATCTACTGTGTTTCCTATAGGGCCAGAACAGTGAGCTTGCTGAGTACAAAAGAACTGTGCTTCCTACACACATGGGCCATATCTAGTTCAACTCTGCTTAGGAACCTGACAAGAACAGTAGATCCTCTTCAGTCCAGTACACTGTACATGCTGGGAACAGAGGCCAGTGCTATTTGCCCTGAGTATGACAATGGGAGCGCAATAGTGACTCTTATTACCAGAAAAAACTCTTGCTCGTAGGACCAGAAACTGCATGTGATTCAACTCCATTTAGGACTGGGAAACAAACGCTAGCTCGCCTTACAAGAAACGCACTCTGCTTTTGAGAAAAATGCACTTTTCTACTCTACTGTGTTTCCTATGGGGTTCGAAATGTGAGCTTGCTCATAACAAAAGAACTGTGCTTCCTACACACACGGGCCATATTTAGTTCAACTCTGCATAGGAAACTGAAAAGAACAGAAGATCCACTTCAGTCCAATACGCTGTACATGCTGGGTACAGACGCCAGTGCTATTTGCACTGTGTATGGCAATGGGAGCGCAAGAGTGACTCTTCTTACCAGAAAACAACTCTTGCTCGTAGGACCAGAAACTGCATGTGATTCAACTCCATTTAGGCCTGGGAAACAAACGCTAGCTCGCCTTACAAGAAACACACTCTGCTTTTGAGAAAAGAGCACTCTTCTACTCTACTGTGTTTCCTATAGGGCCAGAACAGTGAGCTTGCTCAGAACAAAAGAACTGTGCTTCCTTCACACACGGGCCATATCTAGTTCAATTCTGCTTAGGAAACTGACAAGAACAGTAGATCCTCTTCAGTCCAATACACAGTACATGCTGGTTACAGAGGCCAGTGCTATTTGCACTGTGTATGGCAATGGGAGCACAATAGTGACTCTTCTTACCAGAAAACAACTCTTGCTCGTAGGACCAGAAACTGCATGTGATTCAACTCCATTTAGGACTGGGAAACAAACGCTAGCTCGCCATACAAGAAACACACTCTGCTTTTGAGAAAAGAGCACTCTTCTACTCTACTGTGTTTCCTATGGGGTCCTAACAGTGAGCTTGCTCAGTACAAAAGAACTGTGATTCCTACACACACGGGCCATATCTAGTTCAATTCTGCTTAGAAACTGACAAGAACAGTAGCTCCTCTTCAGTCCAATACACTGTACTTGCTGGGAAAAGACGCGAGTGCTAATTGCACTGTGTATGGCAATGGGAGCACAATAGTGACTTTCCTTACCAAAAAACAACTCTTGCTCATAGGACCAAAAACTGCATGTGATTCAACTCCATTTAGG
Source organism: Peromyscus eremicus (assembly GCF_949786415.1). Taxonomy (NCBI): domain Eukaryota; kingdom Metazoa; phylum Chordata; class Mammalia; order Rodentia; family Cricetidae; genus Peromyscus; species Peromyscus eremicus. The sequence continues at coordinate 117,725 of NW_026735507.1, read as the reverse complement.
ACTGCGAAACAAACGGTAGCACGCCTTACAAAAAACACACTCTGGTTTTGAGAATAGGGCACACATCTACTCTACTGTGTTTCCTATGGGGTCCAAACAGTGTGCTTGCTCAGAACAAAAGAACTGTGCTTCCTACACACACGGGTCATATCTAGTTCAACTCTGCTTAGGAAACTGACAAAAACAGTAGCTCCTCTTCAGTCAAATACACTGTACTTGCTGGGAACACACGCGAGGGCTATTTGCACTGTGTATGACAATGGGAGCACAATAGTGACTCCTCTTACCAGAAAACAACTCTTGCTCTTAGGACCAGAAACGGCATTTGAATCAATCCACTTAAGACTGGGAAACAAACGCTAGCTCGCCTTACAAGAAACACGCTCTGCTTTTGAGAATAGGGCACACATCTTCTCTACTGTGTTTCAAATGGGGTCCAAACAGTGAGCTTGCTCAAAACAAAAGAATTGTGCTTCCTACACACACGGGTCATATCTAGTTCAACTCTGCTTAGGAAACTGACAAGAACAGTAGATCCTCTTCAGTCCAATACACTGTACTTGCTGGGAACAGACGCGAGTGCTAATTGCACTGTGTATGGCAATGGGAGCGCAATAGTGACTTTCCTTACCAGAAAACAACTCTTGCTCGTAGGACCAAAAACTGCATGTGATTCAACTCCATTTAGGACTGGGAAACAAACGCTAGCTCGCCTTACCAAAAACACACTCTGCTTTTGAGAAAAGAGCACTCTTCTACTCTACTGTGTTTCCTATGGGGTCCAAACAGTGAGCTTGCTCAGAAAAAAAGAACTGTGCTTCCTACACACACGGGCCATATCTAGTTCAATTCTGCTTAGGAATCTGACAAGAACAGTAGCTCCTCTTCAGTCCAATACACTGTACTTGCTGGGAACAGACGCGAGTGCTAATTGCACTGTGTATGGCAATGGGAGCGCAATAGTGACTTTCCTTACCAGAAAACAACTCTTGCTCGTAGGACCAAAAACTGCATGTGATTCAACTCCATTTAGGACTGGGAAACAAACGCTAGCTCGCCTTACCAAAAACACACTCTGCTTTTGAGAAAAGAGCACTCTTCTACTCTACTGTGTTTCCTATGGGGTCCAAACAGTGAGCTTGCTCAGAACAAAAGAACTGTGCTTCCTACACACACGGGCCATATCTAGTTCAATTCTGCTTAGGAAACTGACAAGAACAGTAGCTACTCTTCAGTCCAATACACTGTACTTGCTGGGAACAGACGCGAGTGCTAATTGCACTGTGTATGGCAATGGGAGCGCAATAGTTACTTTCCTTACCAGAAAACAACTCTTGTTCGTAGGAATGCAAACTGCATGTGATTCAACTCCATTTAGGACTGCGAAACAAACGCTAGCTCGCCTTACAAAAAACACACTCTGCTTTGGAGGAAAGAGCACTCTTCTACTCTACTGTGTTTCCTATAGGGCCAGAACAGTGAGCTTGCTGAGTACAAAAGAACTGTGCTTCCTACACACATGGGACTTATCTAGTTCAACTCTGCTTAGGAAGCTGACAAGAACAGTAGCTCCTCTTCAGTCCAATACACTGTACTTGCTGGGAACATACGCGAGGGCTATTTGCAATCTGTATGGCAAAGGGAGCGCAATAGTGACTCTTCTTACCAGAAAACAACTCTTGCTCATAGGACCAGAACCTGGATGTGATTCAACTCCATTTAGGATTGGGAAGCAAATGCTAGCTCGCCTTACAAGAAACACACTCTGCTTTTGAGAAAAATGCACTCTTCTACTCTACTGTGTTTCCTATGGGATCCAAACAGTGAGCTTGCTCAGAACAAAAGAACTGTGCTTCCTACACACACGGGCCATATCTAGTTCAACTCTGCATAGGAAACTGAAAAGAACAGAAGATCCTCTTCACTCCAATACACTGTACATGCTGGGTACAGACGCCAGTGCTATTTGCACTGTGTATGGCAATGGGAGCGCAAGAGTGACTCTTCTTACCAGAAAACAACTCTTGCTCGTAGGACCAGAAACTGCATGTGATTCAACTCCATTTAGGACTGGGAAACAAACGCTAGCTCGCCTTACAAGAAACACACTCTGCTTTTGAGAAAAGAGCACTCTTCTACTCTACTGTGTTTCCTATAGGGCCAGAACAGTGAGCTTGCTCAGAACAAAAGAACTGTGCTTCCTACACACACGGGCCATATCTAGTTCAATTCTGCTTAGGAAACTGACAAGAACAGTAGATCCTCTTCAGTCCAATACACAGTACATTCTGGGTACAGAGGCTAGTGCTATTTGCACTGTGTATGGAAATGGGAGCACAATAGTGACTCTACTTACCAGAAAACAACTCTTGCTCGTAGGACCAGAAACTGCATGTGATTCAACTCCATTTAGGACTGGGAAACAAACGCTAGCTTGCCATACGAGAAACACACTCTGCTTTGGAGGAAAGAGCACTCTCCTAATCTACTGTGTTTCCTATAGGGCAAGAACAGTGAGCTTGCTGAGTACAAAAGAACTGTGCTTCCTACACACATGGGCCATATCTAGTTCAACTCTGCTTAGGAACCTGACAAGAACAGTAGATCCTCTTTAGTCCAATACACTGGACATGCTGGGAACAGAGGCCAGTGCTATTTGCCCTGAGTATGACAATGGGAGCACAATAGTGACTCTTATTACCAGAAAAAACTCTTGCTCGTAGGACCAGAACCTGGATGTGATTCAACTCCATTTAGGACTGGGAAACAAACGCTAGCTCGCCTTACAAGAAACACACTCTGCTTTTGAGAAAAATGCACTCTTCTACTCTACTGTGTTTCCTATGGGGTTCGAAATGTGAGCTTGCTCAGAACAAAAGAACTGTGCTTCCTACACACACGGGCCATATCTAGTTCAACTCTGCTTAGGAAACTGAAAAGAACAGAACATCCTCTTCAGTCCAATACGCTGTACATGCTGGGTACAGACTCCAGTGCTATTTGCACTGTGTATGGCAATGGGAGCGCAATAGTGACTCTTCTTAACAGAAAACAACTCTTGCTCGTAGGACCAGAAACTGCATGTGATTCAACTCCATTTAGGACTGGGAAACAAACGCTAGCTCGCCTTACAAGAAACACACTCTGCTTTTGAGAAAAGAGCACTCTTCTACTCTACTGTGTTTCCTATGGGGTCCAAACAGTGAGCTTGCTCAGAACAAAAGAACTGTGCTTCCTACACACACGGGCCATATCTAGTTCAATTCTGCTTACGAAACTGAGAAGAACAGTAGCTCCTTTTCAGTCCAATACACTGTACTTGCTGGGAACAGACGCGAGTGCTATTTGCACTGTGTATGTCAATCGGAGCACAATAGTGACTTTCCTTACCAGTAAACAACTCTTGCTCATAGGAATGGAAACTGCATGTGATTCAACTCCATTTAGGACTGCGAAACAAACGCTACCTCGCCTTACAAAAAACACCCTCTGCTTTTGAGGAAAGAGCACTCTTCTCTACTGTGATTTCTATAGGGCCAGAACAGTGAGCTTGCTGAGTACAAAAGAACTGTGCTTCCTACACACATGGGCCATATCTAGTTCAACTCTGCTTAGGAAACAGACAAGAGAGTAGCTCCTCTTCAGTCCAATACACTGTACTTACTGGGAACAGACGCGAGGGCTATTTGCACTGTGTATGGCAAAGGGAGCACAATAGTGACTCTTCTTACCAGAAAACAACTCTTGCTCTTAGGACCAGAAACTGCATGTGATTCAACTCCATTTAGGACTGGGAAACAAACTCTAGCTCGCCTTACAAGAAACACACTCTGCTTTTGAGAAAAGAGCACTCTTCTACTCTACTGTGTTTCCTATAGGGCCAGAACAGTGAGCTTGCTCAGAACAAAAGAACTGTGCTTCCTACACACACGGGCCATATCTAGTTCAATTCTGCTTAGGAATCTGACAAGAACAGTAGATCCTCTTCAGTCCAATACACAGTACATGCTGGGTACAGAGGCCAGTGCTATTTGCACTGTGTATGGCAATGGGAGCACAATAGTGACTCTTCTTACCAGAAAACAACTCTTGCTCGTAGGACCAGAAACTGCATGGGATTCAACTCCATTTAGGACTGGGAAAAAAACGCTAGCTCGCCATACAAGAAACACACTCTGCTTTTGAGAAAAGAGCACTCTTCTACTCTACTGTGTTTCCTAAGGGGTCCAAACAGTGAGCTTGCTCAGAACAAAAGAACTGTGCTTCCTACACACACGGGCCATATCTAGTTCAATTCTGCTAAGGAAACTGACAAGAACAGTAGCTCCTCTTCAGTCCAATACACACACTGTACTTGCTGTGAACAGACGCGAGTGCTAATTGCACTGTGCATGGCAATGGGAGCGCAAGAGTAACTTTCCTTACCAGAAAACAACTCTTGTTCATAGGAACGCAAACTGCATGTGATTCAACTCCATTTAGGACTGCGAAACAAACGCTAGCTCGCCTTACAAAAAACACACTCTGCTTTTGAGGAAAGAGCACTCTTCTACTCTACTGTGTTTCCTATAGGGCCAGAACAGTGAGCTTGCTGAGTACAAAAGAACTGTGCTTCCTACACACATGGGCCTTATCTAGTTCAACTCTGCTTAGGAAGCTGACAAGAACAGTAGATCCTCTTCAGTCCAATACACTGTACTTGCTGGGAACAGACGCGAGGGCTATTTGCACTGTGTATGACAAAGGGAGCGCAATAGTGACTCTTCTTAACAGAAAACAACTCTTGCTCGTAGGACCAGAACCTGGATGTGATTCAACTCCATTTAGGATTGGGAAGCAAATGCTAGCTCGCCTTACAAGAAACACACTCTGCTTTTGAGAAAAGAGCACTCTTCTACTCTACTGTGTTTCCTATGGGATCCAAACATTGAGCTTGCTCAGAACAAAAGAACTGTGCTTCCTAAACACACGGGCCATTCTAGTTCAAATTTGCTAAGGAAACTGACAAGAACGGTAGCTCCTCTTCAGTCCAATACACTGTACTTCTGGGAATAGACGCGAGTGCTATTTGCACTGTGTTTGGCAATGGGAGCACAATAGTGACTTTCCTTACCAGAAAACAACTCTTGCTCGTAGGACCAGAACCTGGATGTGATTCAACTCCATTTAGGACTGGGAAACAAACGCTAGCTCGCCTTACAAGAAACACACTCTGCTTTTGAGAAAAATGCACTCTTCTACTCTACTGTGTTTCTGATGGGGTTCGAAATGTGAGCTTGCTCAGAACAAAAGAACTGTGCTTCCTACACACACGGGCCATATCTAGTTCAACTCTGCTTAGGAAACTGAAAAGAACAGAACATCCTCTTCAGTCCAATACGCTGTACATGCTGGGTACAGACGCCAGTGCTATTTGCCCTGTGTATGGCAATGGGAGCACAATAGTGACTCTTCTTAACAGTAAACAACTCTTGCTCGTGGGACCAGAACCTGGAAGTGATTCAACTCCATTTAGGATTGGGAAATAAACGCTAGCTCGCCTTACAAGAAACACACTCTGCTTTTGAGAAAAGAGCACTCTTTTACTCTACTGTGTTTCCTATGGGATCCAAACAGTGAGCTTGCTCAGAACAAAAGAACTGTGCTTCCTACACACACGCGCCATATCTAGTTGAAATTTGCTTAGGAAACTGACAAGAACAGTAGCTCCTCTTCAGTCCAATACACTGTACTTGCTGGGAACAGACGCGAGTGCTATTTGCACTGTGTTTGGCAATGGGAGAACAATAGTGACTTTCCCTACCAGAAAACAACTCTTGCTCATAGGAACGGAAACTGCATGTGATTCAACTCCATTTAGGAATGGGAAACAAACTCTAGCTGGCCTTACAAGAAACACACTCTGCTTTGGAGGAAAGAGCACTCTTCTAATCTACTGTGTTTCCTATAGGGCCAGAACAGTGAGCTTGCTGAGTACAAAAGAACTGTGCTTCCTACACACACGGGCCTTGTCTAGTTCAACTCTGCTTAGGAAACTGAAAAGAACAGAACATCCTCTTCAGTCCAATACGCTGTACATGCTGGGTACAGACGCCATTGCTATTTGCACTGTGTATGGCAATGGGAGCGCAATAGTGACTCTTCTTAACAGAAAACAACTCTTGCTCGTAGGACCAGAAACTGCATGTTATTCAACTCCATTTAGGACTGGGAAACAAACACTAGCTCGCCTTACAAGAAACACACTCTGCTTTTGAGAAAAGAGCACTCTTCTACTCTACTGTGTTTCCTATGGGGTCGAAACAGTGAGCTTGCTAAGAACAAAAGAACTGTGCTTCCTACACACACGGGCCATATCTAGTTCAATTCTGCTTAGGAAACTGACAAGAACAGTAGCTCCTTTCAGTCCAATACACTGTACTTGCTGGGAACAGACGAGAGTGCTAATTGCACTGTGTATGGCAATGGGAGCGCAATAGTGACTTTCCTTACCAGAAAACAACTCTTGCTCGTAGGAATGGAAACTGCATGTGATTCAACTCCATTTAGGACTGCGAAACAAACGCTAGCTTTCTTTACAAAAAACACACTCTGCTTTTGAGGAAAGAGCACTGTTCTACTCTACTGTGTTTCCTGTAGGGCCAGAACAGTGAGCTTGCTGAGTACAAAAGAACTGTGCTTCCTAAACACATGGGCGATATCTAGTTCAACTCTGCTTAGGAAACTGACAAGAACAGTATCTCCTCTTCAGTCCAATACACTGTACTTCCTGGGAACAGACGCGAGGGCTATTTGAACTGTGTATGGCAAAAGGAGCGCAATAGTGACTCTTCTTACCGGAAAACTACTCTTGCTCGTAGGACCAGAACCTGGATGTGATTCAACTCCATTTAGGATTGGGAAATAAACGCTAGCTCGCGTTACAAGAAACACACTCTGCTTTTGAGAAAAGAGCACTCTTCTACTCTACTGTGTTTCCTATGGGATCCAAACAGTGAGCTTGCTCAGAACAAAAGAACTGTGCTTCCTACACACATGGGCCATATCTAGTTCAAATTTGCTTAGGAAACTGACAAGAACAGTAGCTCCTCTTCACTCCAATACACTGTACTTGCTAGGAACAGACGGGAGTGCTATTTGCACTGTGTTTGGCAATGGGAGGACAATAGTGACTTTCCTTACTAGAAAACAACTCTTGCTCATAGGAACGGAAACTGCATGTGATTCAACTCCATTTAGGACTGGGAAACAAACTCTAGCTGGCCTTACAAGAAACACACTCTGCTTTGGAGGAAAGAGCACTCTTCTAATCTACTGTGTTTCCTATAGGGCCAGAACAGTGAGCTTGCTGACTACAAAAGAACTGTGCTCCTACACACATGGGCCATATCTAGTTCAACTCTGCTTAGGAACCTGACAAGAACAGTAGATCCTCTTTAGTCCAGTACACTGTACATGCTGGGATCAGAGGCCAGTGCTATTTGCCCTGAGTATGACAATGGGAGCACAATTGTGACACTTATTACCAGAAAAAACTCTTGCTCGTAGGACCAGAAACTGCATGTGATTCAACTCCCCTTAGGATTGGGAAACAAACGCTAGCTCGTCTTACAAGAAACACACTCTGCTTTTGAGAAAAGAGCACTCTTCTACTCTACTGTGTTTCCTATGGGATCCAAAGAGTGAGCTTGCTCAGAACAAAAGAACTGTGCTTCCTGCACACACGGGCCATATCTAGTTCAAATTTGCTTAGGAAACTGACAAGAACAGTAGCTCCTCTTCAGTCCAATACACTGTACTTGCTGGGAACAGACGCGAGTGCTATTTGCACTGTGTTTGGCAATGGGAGAACAATAGTGACTTTCCTTACCAGAAAACAACTCTTGCTCATAGGAACGGAAACTGCATGTGATTCAACTCCATTTAGGACTGGGAAACAAACTCTAGCTGGCCTTACAAGAAACACACTCTGCTTTGGAGGAAAGAGCACTCTTCTAATCTACTGTGTTTCCTATAGGGCAAGAACAGTGAGCTTGCTGAGTACAAAAGAACTGTGCTTCCTACACACATGGGCCATATCTAGTTCAACTCTGCTTAGGAACCTGACAAGAACAGTAGATCCTAGTTAGTCCAGTACACTGTACATGCTGGGAACAGAGGCCAGTGCTATTTGCCCTGAGTATGACAATGGGAGCGCAATAGTGACTCTTATTACCAGAAAAAACTCTTGCTCGTAGGACCAGAAACTGCATGTGATTCAACTCCATTTAGGACTGGGAAACAAACGCTAGCTCGCCTTACAAGAAACACACTCTGCTTTTGAGAAAAATGCACTTTTCTACTCTACTGTGTTTCCTATGGGGTTCGAAATGTGAGCTTGCTCAGAACAAAAGAACTGTGCTTCCTACACACACGGGCCATATCTAGTTCAACTCTGCATAGGAAACTGAAAAGAACAGAACATCCTCTTCAGTCCAATACACTGTACATGCTGGTTACAGATGCCAGTGCTATTTGCACTGTGTATGGCAATGGGAGCGCAAGAGTGACTCTTCTTACCAGAAAACAACTCTTGCTTGTAGGACCAGAAACTGCATGTGATTCAACTCCATTTAGGACTGGGAAACAAACGCTAGCTTGCCTTACAAGAAACACACTCTGCTTTTGAGAAAACAGCACTCTTCTACTCTACTGTGTTTCCTATGGGGTCCAAACAGTGAGCTTGCTCAGAACAAAAGAACTGTGCTTCCTACACACACGGGCCATATCTAGTTCAATTCTGCTTAGGAAACTGACAAGAACAGTAGCTCCTCTTCAGTCCAATACACTGTACTTGCTGGGAACAGACGCGAGGGCTATTTGCACTGTGTATGGCAAAGGGAGCGCAATAGTGACTCTTCTTACCAGAAAACAACTCTTGCTCGTAGGACCAGAACCTGGATGTAATTCAACTCCATTTAGGATTGGGAAACAAACACTAGCTCGCCTTACAAGAAACACACTCTGCTTTTGAGAAAAGAGCACTCTTCTACTCTACTGTGTTTCCTATCGGATCCAAACAGTGAGCTTGCTCAGAACAAAAGAACTGTGCTTCCTACAAACACGGGCCATATCTAGTTCAAATTTGCTTAGGAAACTGACAAGAACAGTAGCTCCTCTTCAGTCCAATACACTGTACTTGCTGGGAACAGACGAGAGTGCTATTTGCACTGTGTTTGGCAATGGGAGCACAATAGTGACTTTCCTTACCAGAAAACAACTCTTGCTCATAGGAACGGAAACTGCATGTGATTCAACTCCATTTAGGACTGGGAAACAAACTCTAGCTGGCCTTACAAGAAACACACGCTGCTTTGGAGGAAAGAGCACTCTTCTAATCTACTGTGTTTCCTATAGGGCCAGAACAGTGAGCTTGCTGACTACAAAAGAACTGTGCTTCCTACACACATGGGCCATATCTAGTTCAACTCTGCTTAGGAACCTGACAAGAACAGTAGATCCTCTTTAGTCCAGTACACTGTACATGCTGGGATCAGAGGCCAGTGCTATTTGCCCTGAGTATGACAATGTGAGCACAGTAGTGACACTTATTACCAGAAAAAACTCTTGCTCGTAGGACCAGAAACTGCATGTGATTCAACTCCACTTAGGACTAGGAAACAAACGCTAGCTCGCCTTACAAGAAACACACTCTGCTTTTGAGAATAGGGCACACATCTTCTATACTGTGTTTCCTATGGGGTCCAAACAGTGAGCTTGCTCAGAACAAAAGAACTGTGCTTCCTACACACACGGGCCATATCTAGTTCAAATTTGCTTAGGAAACTGACAAGAACAGTAGCTCCTCTTCAGTCCAATACACTGTACTTGCTGGGAACAGACGCGAGTGCTATTTGCACTGTGTTTGGCAATGGGAGCACAATAGTGACTTTCCTTACCAGAAAACAACTCTTGCTCATAGGAACGGAAACTGCATGTGATTCAACTCCATTTAGGACTGGGAAACAAACTCTAGCTGGCCTTACAAGAAACACACTCTGCTTTGGTGGAAAGAGCACTCTTCTAATCTACTGTGTTTCCTATAGGGCAAGAACAGTGAGCTTGCTGAGTACAAAGGAACTGTGCTTCCTACACACATGGGCCATATCTAGTTCAACTCTGCTTAGGAACCTGACAAGAACAGTAGATCCTAGTTAGTCCAGTACACTGTACATGCTGGGAACAGAGGCCAGTGCTATTTGCCCTGAGTATGACAATGGGAGCGCAATAGTGACTCTTATTACCAGAAAAAACTCTTGCTCGTAGGACCAGAAACTGCATGTGATTCAACTCCATTTAGGACTGGGAAACAAACGCTAGCTCGCCTTACAAGAAACACACTTGGCTTTTGAGAAAAATGCACTTTTCTACTCTACTGTGTTTCCTATGGGGTTCGAAATGTGAGCTTGCTCAGAACAAAAGAACTGTGCTTCCTACAGACACGGGCCATATCTAGTTCAACTCTGCATAGGAAACTGAAAAGAACAGAACATCCTCTTCAGTCCAATACACTGTACATGCTGGTTACAGATGCCAGTGCTATTTGCACTGTGTATGGCAATGGGAGCGCAATAGTGACTCTTCTTACCAGAAAACAACTCTTGCTCGTAGGACCAGAAACTGCATGTGATTCAACTCCATTTAGGACTGGGAAACAAACGCTAGCTCGCCTTACAAGAAACACACTCTGCTTTTGACAAAACAGCACTCTTCTACTCTACTGTGTTTCCTATGGGGTCCAAACAGTGAGCTTGCTCAGAACAAAAGAACTGTGCTTCCTACACACATGGGCCATATCTAGTTCAACTCTGCTTAGGAAACTGACAAGAACAGTAGCTCCTCTTCAGTCCAATACACTGTACTTGCTGGGAACAGACGCGAGGGCTATTTGCACTGTGTATGGCATAGGAGCGCAATAGTGACTCTTCTTACCAGAAAACAACTCTTGCTCGTAGGACCAGAACCTGGATGTGATTCAACTCCATTTAGGATTGGGAAACAAACGCTAGCTCGCCTTACAAGAAACACACTCTGCTTTTGAGAAAAGAGCACTCTTCTACTCTACTGTGTTACCTATGGGATCCAAACAGTGAGCTTGCTCAGAACAAAAGAAATGTGCTTTCTACACACACGGGCCATATCTAGTTCAAATTTGCTTAGGAAACTGACAAGAACAGTAGCTCCTCTTCAGTCCAATACACTGTACTTGCTGGGAAAAGACGCGAGTGCTATTTGCACTGTGTTTGGCAATGGGAGCGCAATTGTGACTTTATTTACCAGAAAACAACTCTTGCTCATAGGAACGGAAACTGCATGTGATTCAACTCCATTTATTACTGGGAAACAAACGCTAGCTCGCCTTACAAGAAACACACTCTGCTTTTGAGGAAAGATCACTCTTCTAATCTACTGTGTTTCCTATAGGGCCAGAACAGTGAGCTTGCTGAGTACAAAAGAACTGTGCTTCCTACACACTTCGGCCATATCTAGTTCAACTCTGCTTAGGAAACTGACAAAAACAGTAGCTCCTCTTCAGTCAAATACACTGTACTTGCTGGGAACAGACGCGAGGGCTATTTGCACTGTGTATGACAATGGGAGCACAATAGTGACTCCTCTTACCAGAAAACAACTTTTGCTCTTAGGATCAGAAATTGCATTTATCAATCCACTTAGGACTGGGAAACAAACACTAGCTCGCCTTACAAGAAACACGCTCTGCTTTTGAGAATAGGGCACACATCTTCTCTACTGTGTTTCCTATGGGGTCCAAACAGTGAGCTTGCTCAAAACAAAAGAATTGTGCTTCCTACACACACGGGTCATATCTAGTTCAACTCTGCTTAGGAAACTGACAAGAACAGTAGCTCCTCTTCAGTCCAATACACTGTACTTGCTGGTCACAGACGCGAGTGCTATTTGCACTGTGTATGGCAATGGGTGCGCAATATTGACTTTCCTTACCAGAAAACAACTCTTGCTCGTATGTCCAAAAACTGCATGTGATTCAACTCCATTTAGGACTGGGAAATAAACGCTAGCTTGCCTTACAAGAAACACACTCTGCTTTTGAGAAAAGAGCACTCTTCTACTCTACTGTGTTTCCTATAGGACCAGAACAGTGAGCTTGCTGAGAACAAAAGAACTGTGCTTCCTACACACACGGGCCATATCTAGTTCAACTCTGCTTAGGAAACTGAGAAGAACAGTAGCTCCTCTTCAGACCAATACACTGTGCTTGCTGGAAACCGACACGAGTGCTATTTGTACTGTGTATGGCAATGGGAGCGCAATTGTGACTCTTCTTACCAGAAAACAACTCTTGCTCTTAGTACCAGAAACTGCATTTGTTTCAATCCACTTAGGACTGGGAAACAAACGCTAGCTCGCCTTACAAGAAACACGCTCTGCTTTTGAGAAAAGAGCAATCTTCTACTCTACTGTGTTTCATTAGGGCCAGAACAGTGACCTTGCTCAGAACAAAAGAACTGTGCTTCCTACACACACGGGCCATGTCTAGTTCAATTCTGCTTCGTTAACTGACAAGAACAGTAGCTCCGCTTCAGTCCAATACACTGTACTTGCTGGAACAGACGCGAGTGCTATTTGCACTGTGTATGGCAAAGGGAGCGCAATAGTGACTCTTCTTACCAGAAAACAACTCTTGCTCTTAGGACCAGAAACTGCATTTGAATCAATCCACTTAGGACTGGGAAACAAACGCTAGCTCGCCTTACAAGAAACACGCTCTGCTTTTGAGAATAGGGCACACATCTTCTCTACTGTGTTTCCTGTGGGGTCCAAACAGTGAGTTTGCTCAGAACAAAAGAATTGTGCTTCCTACACACACGGATCATATCTAGTTCAACTCTGCTTAGGAAACTGACAAGAACAGTAGCTCCGCTTCAGTCCAATACACTGCACTTGCTGGGAACAGATGCGAGTGCTATTTGCACTGTGTATGGCAATGGGAGCGCAATATTGACTTTCCTTACCAGAAAACAACTCTTGCTCGTATGACCAAAATCTGCATGTGATTCAACTCCATTTAGGACTGGGAAACAAACACTAGCTCACCTTACAAGAAACACAGTCTGCTTCTGAGAAAAGAGCACTTTTTTACTCTACTGTGTTTCCTATAGGGCAAGAACAGTGAGCTTGCTGAGTACAAAAGAACTGTGCTTCCTACACACATCGGCCATATCTAGTTCAACTCTGCTTAGGAACCTGACAAGAACAGTAGATCCTCTTCAGTCCAATACACTGTACATGCTGGGAACAGATGCCAGTGGTATTTGCCCTGTGTATGACAATGGGAGCGCAATAGTGACTCTTATTACCAGAAAAAACTCTTGCTCGTAGGACCAGAAACTGCATGTGATTCAACTCCATTTAGGACTGGGAAACAAACGCTAGCTTGCCATACAAGAAACACAGTCTGCTTTTGAGAAAAGAGCACTCTTCTACTCTACTGTGTTTCCTATAGGGCCAGAACAGTGAGCTTGCTAATAACAAAAGAACTGTGAGTCCTACACACACGGCCATATCTAGTTCAACTCTGCTTAGGAAACTGACAAAAACAGTAGCTCCTGTTCAGTCCAATACACTGTGCATACTGGGAACAGACGCGAGTGCTATTTGCACTGTGTACGGCAATTGGAGCACAATAGTGACCCTTCTTACCAGAAAACAACTCTTGCTCTTAGGACCAGAAACTGCATTTGATTCAATCCACTTAGGACTGGGAAACAAACGCTAGCTTGCCTTACTAGAAACACGCTCTGCTTTTGAGAGTAGGGCACTCATCTACTCTACTGTGTTTCCTATGGGGTCCAAACAGTGTGCTTGCTCAGAACAAAAGAACTGTGCTTCCTACACACACGGGTCATATCTAGTTCAACTCTGCTTAGGAAACTGACAAAAACAGTAGCTCCTCTTCAGTCAATTACACTGTACTTGCTGGGAACAGACGCGAGGGCTATTTGCACTGTGTATGACAATAGGAGCACAATAGTGACTCTTTTTACCAGAAAACAACTCTTGCTCGTAGGACCAGAATCTGCATGTGATTCAACTCCATTTAGGATTGGGAAACAAACGCTAGCTCGCCTTACAAGAAACACACTCTGCTTTTGAGAAAAGAGCACTCTTCTACTCTACTGTGTTTTCTATGTGGTCCGAACAGTGAGCTTGCTGAGAACAAAAGAACTGTGTTTCCTACACACACGGGCCATATCTAGTTCAACTCTGCTTAGGAAACTGACAAGAACAGTAGCTCCTCTTCAGACCAATACACTGTACTTGCTGGAAACAGACGCGAGTGCTATTTGTAATGTGTATGGCAATGGGAGCGCAATAGTGTCTCTTCTTACCAGAAAACAACTCTTGCTCATAGGACCAGAAACTGCATGTGATTCAACTCCATTTAGGATTGGGAAACAAACGCCAGCTCGCTTACAAGAAACACACTCTGCTTTTGAGTATAGGGCACACATCTACTCTACTGTGTTTCCTATGGGTTCCAAACAGTGAGCTTGCTCAGAACAAAAGAACTGTGCTTCCTACACACACAGGCCATATCTAGTTAAATTCTGCTTAGGAAACTGACAAGAACAGTAGATCCTCTTTAGTCCAATACACTGTACTTGCTGGGAACAGACGCCAGTGCGATTTGCACTGTGTATGACAATGGGAGCAAAATAGTGACTTTCATTACCAGAAAAAACTCTTGCTTGTAGGACCAGAAACAGCATATGATTCAAATCCATTTAGGACTGGGAAGCAAACGCTAGCTCGCCTTACAAAAACACACTCTGCTTTTGAGAAATGAGCACTATTCTACTCTAGTGTGTTTCCTATGGGGTCCGAACTGTGAGCTTGCTCAGAACAAAAGAACTGTGCTTCCTATACACACGGGCCATATCTAGTTCAACTCTGCTTAGGCAACTTATGAGAACAGTAGCTCCTCTTCAGTCCAATACACTGTACTTTCTGGGAACAGACGTGAGTGCTCTTTGTACTGTGTAAAGCAATGGGAGCACAAGAGTGACTCTTCTTACCAGAAAACAACTCTGGCTCTTAAGACCAGAAACTGCATGTGATTCAACTGCACTTAGGACTGGGAAATAAACGCTATCTTGCCTTACAAGAAACAAGCTCTGCTTTTGAGAGTAGGGCATACTTCTACTCTACTGTGTTTCCTATGGGGTCCGAACAGTGAGCTTGTTCAGAACAAAAGAACTGTGCTTCCTACACACACGGGCCATATCTAGTTCAATTCTCCTTAGGAAACTAACAAGAACAGTAGATCCTCTTCTGTCCAATACACTGTACATGCTGGGAACAAATGCCAGTGCTATTTGCCCTGTGTATGACAAGGGGAGCGCAGTAGTGACTCTTCTTCCCAGAAAAAATTCTTGCTTGTAGGACCAGAAACTGCATGTGATTCAAATCCATTTAGGACTGGGAAACAAACGCTAGCTCGCCTTACAAGAAACACACTCTGCTTTTGAGAAAAGAGTACTCTTCTACTCTACTGTGTTTCCTATAGGGCCAGAGCAGTGTGCTTGCTCAGAACAAAAGAACTGTGCTTCCTACACACACGGGCCATATCTAGTTCAACTCTGCATCGGAAACTGACAAGAACAGGAGATCCTCTTCAGTTTAATACACTGTACATGCTGGGAACAGACGCCAGTGCTATTTGCCCTGTGTATGACAATGGGAGCGCAATAGTGACTCTTGTTACCAGAAAAGAACTCTTGATCGTAGGACCAGAAACTGCATGTGATTCAACTCCATTAAGTCTGGGAAGCAAAAGCTAGCTCGCCTTACAAGAAACACACTCTGCTTTTGAGAAAAGAGCACTCTTCTACTCTACTGTGTTTTCTCTGTGGTCCGAACAGTGAGCTTGCTCAGAACAAAAGAACTGTGCTTCCTATACACACTGGCCCTATCTATTTCAACTCTGCTTAGGAAACTGACAAGAACAGTAGCTCCTCTTCAGTCCAATACACTGTACTTGCTGGGAACAGACGCAAGTGCTATTTCTACTGTGTATGGCAATGGGAGCGCAATAGTGACTCGTCTTACAAAAAAATAACTCTACTCGTAGGACCAGAAACTGCATGTGATTCAAATTCACTTAGGACTGGGAAACAAAAGCTAGCTCGCCTTACAAGAAAAACACTCTGATTTTGAGAAAAGAGCACTCTTCTTCTCTACTATGTGTCCTATGGGTTCCGAACAGTGAGCTTGCTCAGAACAAAAGTACTGTGCTTCCTACGCACACGGGCCACATGTAGTTCAACTCTGCTTAGGAAACTGTCAAGAACAGTAGCTCCTCTTCAGTCCAATACACTGTACTTGCTGGGAACAGACGCGAGAGCTATTTGCACTGTGAATTTCAATGGGAGCGCAATAGTGACTTTCCTTACCAGAAAACAACTCTTGCGTGTATGACCAAAAACTGCATGTGATTCAACTCCATTTAGGACTGGGAAACAAACGCTAGCTCGCCTTACAAGAAACACACACTGCTTTTGAGAAAAGAGCACTCTTCTACTCTACTGTGTTTCCTATAGGGCCAGTACAGTGAGCTTGCTCAGAACAAAAGAACTGTGCTTCCTACACAAATGGCCATATCCAGTTCAATTCTGCTTAGGAAACTGACAAGAACAGTAGCTCCTCTTCAGTCCAATACACTGTACTTGCTGGGAACAGAAGCAAGTGCTATTTGCACTGTGTTTGGCAATGGGAGCGCAATAGTGACTTTCCTTACCAGAAAACAACCCTGGCGCATAGGACCAAAAACTGCATGTGATTCAACTCCATTTAGGACTGGGAAAAAAACACTAGCTCGACTTACAAGAAAAACACTCTGCTTTTGAGAAAAGAGCAGTCTTCTACTCTACTTTATTTCCTATGTTGTCCGAACAGTGAGCTTGCTCAGAACAAAAGAACTGTACTTCCAGCACACATGGCCATATCTAGTTCAATTCTGCTTAGGAAACTGACAAGAACAGTAGATCCTTTTCAGTGCAATACACTGTACATGCTGGGAAAAGAAGCCAGTGCTATTTGCCCTGTGTATGACAATGGGAGCACAATAGTGACTCTTCTTACCAGAAAACATCTCTTGCTCGTAGGAACAGAAACTGCAATAGATTCAAATCCATTTAGGACTGGGAAACAAACACTAGCTCGCCTTACAAGAAACAAACTCTGCTTTTGAGAAAAGAGCACTCTTCTACTCTACTGTGTTTCCTATAGGGCCAGAGCAGTGAGTTAGATCAGAACAAAAGAACTGTGCTTCCTACACACACGGGCCATATCTAGTTCAACTCTGCATCGGAAACTGACAAGAACAGTAGATCCTCTTCAGTCCAATACGCTATATATGCTGGGAAAAGACACCAGTGCTATTTGCCCTGTGTATGACAATGCGAGCACAATAGTGACTCTTCTTACCAGAAAACAACTCTTTCTTGTAGGACCAGAAACTGCATCTGATTCAACTCCATTCAGATCTGGGATGCAAACGCTATCTCGCCTTACAAAAAACACACTCTGCTTTTGAGAAAAGAGCACTGAGTTTCCTATGGGGTCCGCACAGTGAGCTAGCTCAGAACAAAAGAACTGGGCTTCCTATACACACGGGCCATATCTAGTTCAACTCTGCTTAGGAAACTGACAAGAACAGTAGCTCCTCTTCAGTCCAATACACTGTACTTGCTGGGAACAGATGCGAGTGCTATTTGCACTGTGTTTGGCAATGGGAGCACAATAGTGACTTTCCTTACCAGAAAAAAACTCTTGCGCGTAGGACCAAAAACTGTATGTAATTCAACTCCATTTAGGACTGGGAAAAAAACGCTAGCTCGCCTTACAAGAAACACACTCTGCTTTTGAGAAAAGATGACTCTTCTACTCCTCTGTGTTTCCTATAGGGCCAGAACAGTGAGCTTGCTCAGAACAAAAGAAATGTGCTTCATACACACACGGGCCATATCTACTTCAACTCTGCTTAGGAACCTAACAAGAACAGTAGATCCTCTTCAGTCCAATACACTGTACATGCTGGGAACAAATGCCAGTGCTATTAACCCTGTGTATGACAATGGGAGCAAAATAGTGACTCTTCTTACCAGAAAAAACTCTTGCTTGTAGGACCAGAAACTGCATGTGATTCAACTCCATTTAGGACTGGGAAACAAAGGCTAGCTCGCGTTACAAGAAACACACTCTGCTTTTGAGAAAAGAGTACTCTTCTACTCTACTGTGTTTCCTATAGGGCCAGAACAGTGAGCTTGCTCAGAAAAAAAGAACTGTGCTTCCAACACACACGTCACATATCTAGTTCAACTCTGCATCAGAAACTGACAAGAACAGTCCAATACACTGTACATGCTGGGAACAGACGCCAGTGCTATTTGCCCTGTGTATGACAATGGGAGCACAATAGTGACTCTTCTTACCAGAAAACAACTCTTGCTCGTAGGACCAGAAACTGCATGTGACTCAACTCCATTTAGGTCTGGGAAGCAAACGCTAGCTCGCCTTACAAGAAACACACTCTGCTTTTGAGAAAAGAGCACTCTTCTACTCTACTGTGTTTCCTATGGGGTCCGAACAGTGAGCTTGCTCAGAACAAAAGAACTGTGCTTCCTATACACATGGGCCACATCTAGTTCAACTCTAGTTAGGAAACTGACAAGAACAGTATCTCCTCTTCAGTTCAATACACTGTACTTGATTGGAACAGAAGCAAGTGTTATTTGTACTGTATATGCCAATGGGAGCACAATAGTGACTCTTCTTACCAAAATATAACTCTACTCGTAGGACCAGAAACTGCATGTGATTCAAATTCATATAGGACTGGGAAACAAAAGCTAGCTCGCCTTACAAGAAACACACTCTGCTTTTGAGAAAAGAGCACTGAGTTTCCTATGGGGTCGGCACAGTGAGCTAGCTCAGAACAAAAGATCTGTGCTTCCTATACACACGGGCCATATCTAGCTCAACTCTGCTTAGGAAACTGACAAGAACAGTAGCTCCTCTTCAGTCCAATACACTGTACTTTCTGGGAACAGACGTGAGTGCTATTTGTGCTGTGTATGGCAAAGGGAGCGCAATAGTGACTTTCCTTACCAGAAAAAGACTCTTGCGCGTATGACCAAAAACTGCATGTGATTAAACTCCATTTAGGGGTGGGAAACAAACGCTATCTCACCTTACAAGAAACACACTCTGCTTTTGAGAAAAGAGCACTCTTCTACTCTACTGTGTTTCCTATAGGGCCAGAACAGTGAGCTTGCTCAGAACAAAAGAACTGTGCTTCCTACACACACGGGCCATATCTAGTTCAATTCTGCATCGGAAACTGACAAGAACAGATCCTCTTCAGTCCAATACACTGTACATGCTGGGAACAAACGCCAGTGCTATATGCCCTGTGTATGACAATGGGAGGGCAATAGTGACTCTTCTTACCAGAAAACAACTCTTGCTCGTAGGACCAAAAACTGCATGTCATTCAACTCCTTTTAGGACTGGGAAACAAACATTAGCTCGCCTTACAAGAAACACACTCTGCTTTTGAGAAAAGAACACTCTTCTACTCTACTGTGTTTCCTATGGTGTCCGAAAAGTGAGCTTGCTCAGAACAAAAGAAATGTGCTTCCTATACACACAGGCCATATCTAGTTCAACTCTGCTTAGGAAACTGACAAGAACAGTATCTCCTCTTCAGTCCAATACACTGTACTTGATTGGAACAGACGCAAGTGCTATTTGCACTGTGTATGGCAATGGGAGCACAATAGTATCTCTTCTTACCAAAAAACAACTCTACTCGTAGGACCAGAAACTGCGTGTGATTCAACTTCATTTATGACAGGGAAACAAAAGCTAGCTCGCCTTACAAGAAACACACTCTGCTTTTGAGAAAAGAGTACTCTTCTACTCTATTGTGTTTCCTATGGGGTCCGAACAGTGAGCTTGCTCAGAACAAATGAACTGTGCTTCCTACACACACGGGCCATATCTAGTTCAAGTCTGCTTAGGAACCTGACAAGAACAGTAGATCCTCTTCAGTCCAATACTCTGTACATGCTGGGAACAAATGCCAGTGCTATTTGTCCTGTGTATGACAATGGGATCGCAAAAGTTACTCTTCTTACCAGAAAAAGCTCTTGCTTGTAGGACCAGAAAATGCATGTGATTCAAATCCATTTAGGACTGGGAAACAAACGCTAGCTCGCCTTACAAGAAACACACTCTGCTTTTGAGAAAAGAGTACTCTTCTACTCTACTGTGTTTCCTATAGGGCCAGAACAGTGAGCTTGTTCAGAACAAAAGAACTGTGCTTCCTACACACACGGGCCATATCTAGTTCAACTCTGCATCGGAAACTGACAAGAACAGTAGATCCTCTTCAGTCCAATACACTGTACATGCTGGGAAAAGACTCCAGTGCTATTTGCCTTGTGTATGACAATGCGAGCGCAATAGTGACTCTTCTTACCAGAAAACAACTCTTGCTTGTAGGCCCAAAAACTGCATGTGATTAAACACCATTTAGGTCTTGAAAGCAAACGCTATCTCGCTTACAACTAACACACTCTGCTTTTGAGAAAAAAGCACTGAGTTTCCTATGGGGTCCGCACAGTGAGCTTGCTCAGAACAAAAGAACTGTGCTTCTTATACACACGGGACATATCTAGTTCAACTCTGCTTAGGAAACTGACAAGAACAGTAGCTCATCTTCAGTCTAATACACTGTACTTGCTGGGAACAGACGTGAGTGCTATTTGTGCTGTGTATGGCAAAGGGAGCGCAATAGTGACTTTCCTTACCAGAAAACAACTCTTGCTCGTATGACCAAAAACTGCATGTAATTAAACTCCATTTAGGGTTGGGAAACAAACGCTAGCTCACCTTACAAGAAACACACTCTGCTTTTGAGAAAAGAGCACTCTTCTACTCTACTGTGTTTCCTATAGGGCCAGAACAGTGAGCTTGCTCAGAAAAAAAGAACTGTGCTTCCTATACACACGGGCCACATCTAGTTCAACTCTAATTAGGAAACTGAAAAGAACAGTAGCTCCTCTTCAGTTCAATACATTGTACTTGATTGGAACAGATGCAAGTGTTATTTGTACTGTATATGGCAATGGGAGCACAATAGTGACTCTTCTTACCAAAATATAACTCTACTCGTAGGACCAGAAACTGCATGTGATTCAAATTCATTTAGGACTAGGAAACAAAAGCTAGCTCGCCTTACAAGAAACACACTCTGCTTTTGAGAAAAGAGCACTGAGTTTCCTATGGCGTCCGCACAGTGAGCTAGCTCAGAACAAAAGAGCTGTGCTTCCTATACACACGGGCCATATCTAGTTCAACTCTGCTTAGGAAACTGACAAGAACAGTAGCTCCTCTTCAGTCCAATACACTGTACTTGCTGGGAACAGACGTGAGTGCTACTTGTGCTGTGTATGGCAAAGGGAGCGCAATAGTGACTTTCCTTACCAGAAAACAACTCTTGCGTGTATGACCAAAAACAGTATGTGATTAAACTCCATTTAGGGGTGGGAAACAAACGCTAGCTCACCTTACAAGAAACACACTCTGCTTTTGAGAAAAGAGCACTCTTCTACTCTACTGTGTTTCCTATAGGGCAGAACAGTGAGCTTGCTCAGAACAAAAGAACTGTGCTTCCTACACACATGGCCGTATCTAGTTCAATTCTGCTTAGGAAACTGACAAGAACAGTAGATCCTCTTCAGTCCAATACACTGTACATGCTGGGAACAAACTCCAGTGCTATTTGCCCTGTGTATGACAATGGGAGGGCAATAGTGACTCTTCTTACCAGAAAACAACTCTTGCTCGTAGGACCAAAAACTGCATGTCATTCAACTCCTTTTAGGACTGGAAAACAAACATTAGCTCGCCTTACAAGAAACACACTCTGCTTTTGAGAAAAGAGCACTCTTCTACTCTACTGTGTTAACTATGGTGTCCGAAAAGTGAGCTTGCTCAGAACAAAAGAAATGTGCTTCCTATACACACGGGCCATATCTAGTTCAACTCTGCTTAGGAAACTGACAAGAACAGTATCTCCTCTTCAGTCCAATACACTGTACTTGATTGGAACAGACACAAGTGCTATTTGCACTGTGTATGGCAATGGGAGCACAATAATGACTCTTCTTACCAAAAAACAACTCTACTCGTAGGACCAGAAACTGCGTGTGATTCAACTTAATTTACGACTGGGAAACAAAAGCTAGCTCGCCTTACAAGAAACACACTCTGCTTTTGAGAAAAGAGTACTCTTCTACTCTACTGTGTTTCCTATGGGGTCCGAACAGTGAGCTTGCTCAGAACAAATGAACTGTGCTTCCTACACACACGGGCCATATCTAGTTCAAGTCTGCTTAGGAACCTGACAAGAACAGTAGATCCTCTTCAGTCCAATACTCTGTACATGCTGGCAACAAATGCCATGCTATTTGCCCTGTGTATGACAATGGGATCGCAATAGTTACTCTTCTTACCAGAAAAAACTCTTGCTTATAGGACCAGAAACTGCATGTGATTCAAATCCATTTAGGACTGGGAAACAAACGCTAGCTCGCCTTACAAGAAACACACTCTGCTTTTGAGAAAAGAGTACTCTTCTACTCTACTGTGTTTCCTATAGGGCCAGAACAGTGAGCTTATTCTGGGGTCCGAACAGTTAGCTTGCTCAGAACAAATGAACTGTGCTTCCTACACACACGGGCCATATCTAGTTCAAGTCTGCTTAGGAAACTGACAAGAACAGTAGCTCCTCTTTAATCCAATACACTGTACTTGCTGAGAGCAAACGCGAGTGCTATTTGCACTGTGTATGGCAATGGGAGCACACTAGTGACTCTTCTTACCAGAAAACAACTCTTGCTCTTAGGACCAGAAACTGCATGTGATTCAACTCCATTTAGGACTGGAAAGCAAATGCTAGGTCGCCTTACACTAAACACACTCGGCTTTTGAGAAAAGAGCACTCTTCTACACTACTGTGTTTTCTATGGGGTCCGAACAGTCAGCTTGCTGAGAACAACAGAACTGTGCTTCCTACACCCGGGCCATATCTAGTTCAACTCTGCTTAGGAACCTGACAAGAACAGTAGGTCCTCTTCAGTCCAATACACTGTACTTGCTGGGAACAGACGCGAGTGCTATTCGCACTGTGTATGGCAATGGGAGCGCAATAGTGAATTTCCTTACCAGAAACCAACTCTTGCTCGTAGGAACGGAAACTGCATGTGATTCAACTCCATTTAAGACTGGGAAACAAACGCTAACTCGCCTTACAAGAAACACACTCTGCTTTTGAGAAAAGAGCACTCTTCTACTCTACTGTGTTTCCTATAGGGCTAGAACAGTGAGCTTGCTCAGAACAAAAGAACTGTGCTTCCTACACACACGGGCCATATCTAGTTCAATTCTGCTTAGGAAACTGACAAGAACAGTAGATCCTCTTCAGTCCAATACACTGTACATGCTGGGTACAGACGCCAGTGCTATTTGCACTGTGTATGGCAATGGGAGCGCAATAGTGACACTTCTTACCAGAAAACAACTCTTGCTCATAGGACCAAAAACTGCATTGGATTCAACTCCATTTAGGACTGGGAAACAAACGGTAGCTTGCCTTACAAGAAACACACTCTGCTTTTGAGAAAAGAGCACTCTTCTACTCTAAAGTGTTTTCTATGGGGTCCGAACAGTGAGCTTGCTGAGAACAAAGAACTGTGCTTCCTACACACACGGGGCATATCTAGTTCAACTCTGCTTAGGAAACTGACAAGAACAGTAGCTCCTCTTCAGTCCAATACACTGTAGTTGCTGGGAACAGAAGAGAGGGCTATTTGCACTGTGTATGGCAATGGGAGCGCAATAGTGAATTTCTTTACCAGAAACCAACTCTTGCTCGTAGGAACGGAAACTGCATGTGATTCAACTCCATTTAAGACTGGGAAAAAAACGCTAGCTCGCCTTACGAGAAACACACTCTGCTTTTGAGGAAAGAGCACTCTTCTACTCTACTGTGTTTCCTATATGGCCAGAACACTGAGCTTGCTGAGTACAAAAGAACTGTGCTTCCTACACACAGGGGCCATATCTAGTTCAACTCTGCTTAGAAAGCTGACAAGAACAGTAGATCCTCTTCAGTCCAATACACTGTACATGCTGAGAACAGAAGCCAGTGCTATTTGCTCTGTGTATGACAATGGGAGCGCAATAGTGACTCTTATTACCAGAAAAAACTCTTGCTCGTAGGACCAGAAACTGCATGTGATTCAACTCCATTTAGGACTGGGAAACAAACGCTAGCTCTCCTTACAATAAACACACTCTGCTTTTGAGAAAAGAGCACTCTTCTACTCTACTGTGTTTCCTGTAGGGCTAGAACAGTGAGCTTGCTCAGAACAAAAGAACTGTGCTTCCTACACACACGGGCCATATCTAGTTCAATTCTCCTTAGGAAACTGACAAGAACAGTAGATCCTCTTCAGTCCAATACACTGTACATGCTGGGTACAGACGCCAGTGCTATTTGCACTGTGTATGGCAATGGGAGCGCAATAGTGACTCTTCTTACCAGAAAACAACTCTTGCTCGTAGGACCAAAAACTGCATTTGATTCAACTCCATTTAGGACTGGGAAAAAAACGGTAGCTCGCCTTACAAGAAACACACTCTGCTTTTGAGAAAAGAGCACTCTTCTCTCTACTGTGTTTCCTATGGGGTTTGAACAGTGAGCTTGCTCAGAACAAAGAACTGTGCTTCCGACACACACGGGCCTCATCTAGTTCAACTTTGCTTAGGAAACTGACATGAACAGTAGCTCCTCTTCAGACCAATACACTGTACTTGCTGGAAAGAGACGCGAGTGTTATTTGTACTATGTATTGCAATGCGAGCGCAATAGTGACTCTTCTTATCAGAAAACAACTCTTGCTCGTAGGACCAAAAACTGCATTTGATTCAACTCCATTTAGGACTGGGAAACAAACACTAGCTCGCCTTACAAGAAACACACTCTGCTTTTGAGAAAAGAGCACTCTTCTACTCTAATGTGTTTTCTATGGGGTCCGAACAGTGAGCTTGCTGCGAACAAAAAACTGTGCTTCCTACACACACGGGCCATATCTAGTTCAACTCTGCTTAGGAAACTGACAAGAACAGTAGCTCCTCTTCAGTCCAATACACTGTACTTGCTGGGAACAGACGAGAGGGCTATTTGCCCTATGTATGGCAAAGGGAGCGCAATATTCACTCTTCTTACCAGAAAACAACACTTGCTCATAGGACCAAAAACTGCATTTGATTCAACTCCATTTAGGACTGGGAAACAAACGCTAGCTCGCCTTACAAGAAACACACTCTGCTTTTGAGAAAAGAGCACTCTTCTACTCTACTGTGATAACTTTTGGACCAGTACAGTGAGCTTGCTCAGAACAAAAGAACTGTGCTTCCTACACAAATGGCCATATCCACTTCAATTCTGCTTAGGAAACTGACAAGAACAGTAGCTCCTCTTCAGTCCAATACACAGTACATGCTGGGTACAGAGGCCAGTGCTATTTGCACTGTGTATGGCAATGGGAGCCCAACAGTGACTCTTCTTACCGGAAAACAACTCTTGCTCGTAGGACCAGAAACTGCATGTGATTCAACTCCATTTAGGACTGGGAAACAAACTCTAGCTCGCCATACAAGAAACACACTCTGCTTTTGAGAAAAGAGCACTCTTCTACTCTACTGTGTTTCTTATGGGGTCCAAACAGTGAGCTTGCTCAGAACAAAGGAACTGTGCTTCCTACACACACGGGCCATATCTAGTTCAATTCTGCTTAGGAAACTGACAAGAACAGTAGCTCCTCTTCAGTCCGATACACTGTACTTGCTGGGAAAAGACGCGAGTGCTAATTGCACTGTGTATGGCAATGGGAGCGCAATAGTGACTTTCCTTACCAGAAAACAACTCTTGTTCGTAGGAACGCAAACTGCATGTGATTCAACTCCATTTAGGACTGCGAAACAAACACTAGCTCGCCTTACAAAAAACACACTCTGCTTTTGAGGAAAGAGCACTCTTCTACTCTACTGTGTTTCCTATAAGGCCAGAACAGTGAGCTTGCTCAGAACAAAAGAACTGTGCTTCCTACACACACGGGCCATATCTAGTTCAATTCTGCTTAGGAAACTGACAAGAACAGTAGATCCTCTTCAGTCCAATACACAGTACATGCTGGGTACAGAGGCCAGTGCTATTTGCACTGTGTATGGCAATGGGAGCACAATAGTGACTCTTCTTACCAGAAAACAACTCTTGCTCGTAGGACCAGAAACTGCATGTGATTCAACTCCATTTAGGACTGGGAAACAAACGCTAGCTCGACTTACAAGAAACACACTCTGCTATTGAGAAAAGAGCACTCTTCTACTCTACTGTTTTTCCTATAGGGCTAGAACAGGGAGCTTGCTCAGAACAAATAACTGTGCTTCCTACACACACGGGTCATATCTAGTTCAACTCTGCTTAGGAAACTGACAAGAACAGTAGATCCTCTTCAGTCCAATACACTGTACATGCTGGGTACAGAGGCCTGTGCTATTTGCACTGTGTATGGCAATGGGAGCCCAATAGTGACTCTTCTTACCAGAAAACATCTCTTGCTTGTAGGACCAGAAACTGCATGTGATTCAACTCCATTTAGGACTGGGAAACAAACGCTAGCTCGCCTTACAAGACACACACTCTGCTTTTGAGAAAAGAGCACTCTTCTATTCTACTGTGTTTCCTATGGTGTCCAAACAGTGAGCTTGCTCAGAACAAAAGAACTGTGCTTCCTGCACACACGGGCCATATCTAGTTCAATTCTGCTTAGGAAACTGACAAGAACAGCAGATCCTCTTCAGTCCAATACACTGTACATGCTGGGTACAGACGCCAGTGCTATTTGCACTGTGTATGGCAATGGGAGCGCAATAGTGACTTTCCTTACGAGAAAACAACTCTTGCTCGTAGGAACGGAAACTGCATGTGATTCAACTCCATTTAGGACTGCGCAACAAACGCTAGCTCGCCTTACAAAAAATACACTCTGCTTTTGAGGAAAGAGCACTCTTCTACTCTACTGTGTTTCCTATAGGGCCAGTACAGTGAGCTTGCTGAGTACAAAAGAACTGTGCTTCCTACACACACGGGCCATATCTTGTTCAATTCTGCTTAGGAAACTGACAAGAACAGTAGAAACTCTTCAGTCCAATAGACTGTACATGCTGGGAACAGACGCCAGTGCTATTTGCCCTGTGTGTGACAATGGGAGCGCAATAGTGACTCTTCTTACCAGAAAACAACTCTTGCTCGTAGGACCAGAAACTGCATGTGATTCAACTCCATTTAGGACTGGGAAACAAACGCTAGCTCGCCTTACAAGAAACACACTCTGCTTTTGAGGAAAGAGCACTCTTCTACTCTACTGTGTTTCCTATAAGGCCAGAACAGTGAGCTTGCTGAGTACAAAAGAACTGTGCTTCCTACACACATGTGCCATATCTAGTTCAACTCTGCTTAGGAACCTGACAAGAACAGTAGATCTTCTTCAGTCCAATACACTGTACATCCTGGGAACAGAGGCCAGTGCTATTTGCCCTGAGTATGACAATGGGAGCGCAATAGTGACTCTTCTTACCAGAAAACAACTCTTGCTCGTAGGACCAGAAACTGCATGTGATTCAACTCCATTTAGGACTGGGAAACAAACGCTAGCTCACCTTACAAGAAGCACACTCAGCTTTTGAGAAAAGAGCACTCTTCTACTCTACTGTGTTTTCTATGGGGCCAAACAGTGAGCTTGCTCAGAACAAAAGAACTGTGCTTCCTACACACACGGGCCATATCTAGTTCAATTCTGCTTAGGAAACTGACAAGAACAGTAGCTCCTCTTCAGTCCAATACACTGTACTTGCTGGGAACAGACGCGAGTGCTATTTGCACTGTGTATGGCAATGGGAGCGCAATAGTGACGTTCCTTACAAGAAAACAACTCTTGCTCGTAGGAACAGAAACTTAATGTGATTCAACTCCATTTAAGACAGCGAAACATATGCTAGCTCGCCTTACAAAAACACACTCTGCTTTTGAGGAAAGAGCACTCTTCTACTCTACTGTGTTTCCTATAGGGCCAGAACAGAGAGGTTGCTGAGTACAAATGAACTGTGCTTCCTACACACATGGGCCATATCTAGTTCAACTATGCTTAGGAAACTGACAAGAACAGTAGCTCCTTTTCAGTCCAATACACTGTACTTGCTGGGAACAGACACGAGTGCTATTTGCACTGTGTATGGCAAAGGGAGCGCAATAGTGACTCTTCTTACCAGAAAACAACTCTTGCTCGTAAGACCAGAAACTGCATGTGTATTTCAACTCCATTTAGGACTGGGAAACAAACGCTAGCTCACCTTCCAAGAAACAGACTCTGCTTTTGAGAAAAATGCACTCTTCTACTATACTGTGTTTTCTATGGGGTTCGAAATGTGAGCTGGCTCAGAACAAAAGAACTGTGCTTCCTAAACACACGGGCCATATCTTGTTCAATTCTGCTTAGAAAACTGACAAGAACAGTAGCTCCTCTTCAGTCCAATACACTGTACTTGCTGGGAACAGACGCGAGGGCTATTTGCATTGTGTATGGCAAAGGGAGAGCAATAGTGACTCTTCTAACCAAAAACAACTCTTGCAGGTAGGACCAGAAACTGCATGTGTATTTCAACTCCATTTATTACTGGGAAACAAACGCTAGCTCGCCTTACAGAAAACACGCTCTGCTTTTGAGAAAAGAAAACTCTTCTCTCTACTGTGTTTCCTATGGGGTTCGAACAGTGAGCTTGCTCAGAACAAAAGAATTGTGCTTCCTACACACACGGGCCTTATTTAGTTCAACTTTGCTTAGGAAACTGACATGAACAGTAGCTCCTCTTCAGACCAATACACTGTACTTGCTGGAAACAGACGCGAGTGTAATTTGTACTATGTATGGCAATGGGAGCACAGTAGTGACTCTTATTACCAGAAAACAACTCTTGCTTGTAGGACCAAAAACTGCGTTTGATTCAACTCCATTTAGGACTGGGAAACAAACGCTAGCTCGCCTTACAAGAAACACACTCTGCTTTTGAGAAAAGAGCACTCGTCTACTCTACTGTGTTTTCAATGGGGTCCGAACAGTGAGCT
The DNA here is from genome assembly GCF_949786415.1 of Peromyscus eremicus. Taxonomy (NCBI): domain Eukaryota; kingdom Metazoa; phylum Chordata; class Mammalia; order Rodentia; family Cricetidae; genus Peromyscus; species Peromyscus eremicus. The sequence goes on along the minus strand of NW_026735507.1, from coordinate 88,387 downwards.
TGCTGAGAACAAAAGAACTGTGCTTCCTACACACACGGGTCATATCTAGTTCAACTCTGCTTAGGAAACTGACAAGAACAGTAGCTCCTCTTCAGTCCAATACACTGTACTTGCTGGGAACAGACGAGAGGGCTATTTGCACTATCTATGGCAAAGGGAGCGCAATAGTGACTCTTCTTACCAGAAAACAACTCTTGCTCGTAGGACCAAAAACTGCATTTGATTCAACTCCATTTAGAACTGGGAAACAAAGGCTAGCTCTCCTTACAAGAAACATACTCTGCTTTTGAAAAAGAGCACTCTTCTACTCTACTGTGTTTCCTATGGGGTCCGAACAGTGAGCTTGCTCAGAACAAAAGAACTGTGCTTCCTACACACACGGGCCTTATTTAGTTCAACTTTGCTTAGGAAACTGACATGAACAGTAGCTCCTCTTCAGACCAATACACTGTACATGCTGGGAACAGAGGCCAGTGCTATTTGACATGAGTATGACAATGGGAGCACAATAGTGACTCTTATTACGAGAAAAATTTCTTGCTCGTAGGACCAGAAACTGCATGTGATTCAACTCCATTTAGGACTGGGAAACAAACGCTAGCTCGACTTACAAGGAACACACTCTGCTTTTGAGAAAAGAGCACTCTTCTACTCTACTGTGTTTCCTATAGGGCCAGAACATGGAGCTTAGTCAGAACAAAAGAACTGTGCTTCCTACACACACGGGCCATATCTAGTTCAATTCTTCTTAGGAAACTGACAAGAACAGTAGATCCTCTTCAGTCCAATACACTGTACATGCTGGGTACAGACGCCAGTGCTATTTGCACTGTGTATGGCAATGGGAGCGCAATAGTGACTCTTCTTACCAGAAAACAACTCTTGCTCTTAGGACCAGAAACTGCATGTGATTCAACTCCATTTAGGACTGGGAAACAAACGGTATCTCGCCTTACAAGAAACACACTCTCATTTTGAGAAAAAGGCACTCGTCTACTCTACTGTGTTTCCTATGGGGTCCAAACAGTGAGCTTGCTCAGAACAAAAGAACTGTTCTTCCTACACACACGGGCCATATCTAGTTCAATTCTGCTTAGGAAACTGACAAGAATAGTAGCTCCTCTTCAGTCCAATACACTGTACTTGCTGGGAACAGACACGAGTGCTATTTGCACTGTGTATGGCAATGAGAGCGCAATAGTGACTTTCCTTACCAGAAAACAACTCTTGCTCTTAGGAACAGAAACTGAATGTGATTCAACTCCATTTATGACTGCGAAAGAAATGCTAGCTCGCCTTACAAAAACACACTCTGCTTTTGAGGAAAGAGCACTCTTCTACTCTACTGTGTTTCCTATAGGGCCAGAACAGTGAGCTTGCTGAGTACAAATGAACTGTGCTTCCTACACACACGGGCCATATCTAGTTCAACTATGCTTAGGAACCTGACAAGAACAGTAGTTCCTCTTCAGTCCAATACACTGTACATGCTGGGAACAGATGCCAGTGCTATTTGCCCTGTTTATGACAATGGGACCGCAATAGTGACTCTTATTACCAGAAAAAACTCTTGCTCGTAGGACCAGAAACTGCATGTGATTCAACTCCATTTAGGACTGGGAAACAAACGCGAGCTCGCCTTACAAGAAACACACTCTGCTTTTGAGAAAAGAGCACTCTTCTACTCTACTGTGTTTCCTATAGGGCTAGAACAGTGAGCTTGCTCAGAACAAAAGAACTGTGCTTCCTACACACAAGGGCCATATCTAGTTCAGTTCTGCTTAGGAAACTGACAAGAACAGTAGATCCTCTTCAGTCCAATACACTGTACATGCTGGGTACAGACGCCAGTGCTATTTGCATTGTGTATGGCAATGGGAGCGCAATAGTGACCTTCCTTACCAGAAAACAACTCTTGCTTGTAGGAACGGAAACTGCCTGTGATTCAACTCCATTTAGGACTGCGAAACAAACGCTAGCTCACCTAACAAAAACACACTCTTCTTTTGAGGAAAGAGCACTCTTCTACTCTACTGTGTTTCCTATAGGGCCAGAACAGTGAGTTTGCTCAGAACAAAAGAACTGTGCTTCCTACACACATGGACCATATCTAGTTCAACTCTGCTTAGGAAACTGACAAGAACAGTAGCTCCTCTTCAGTCCAATACACTGTACTTGCTGGGAACAGACGTGAGGGCTATTTGCACTATGTATGGCAAAAGGAGCGCAATAGTGACTTTTATTACAAGAAAACAACTCTTGCTCGTAGGACCAGAAACTGCATGTGATTCAACTCTATTTAGGACTGGGAAACAAACGCTAGCTTGCCTTACAAGAAACACACTCTGCTTTTGAGAAAAGAGCACTCTTCTACTCTACTGTGTTTCCTATGGGGTCCAAACAGTGAGCTTGCTCAGAACAAAAGAACTGTGCTTCGTACACACACGGGCCATATCTAGTTCAATTCTGCTTAGGAATCTGACAAGAACAGTAGCTCCTCTTCAGTCCAATACACTGTAATTGCTGGGAACAGACGCGAGTGCTTTTTGCACTGTGTATGGCAATGGGGGCACAATAGTGACTTTCCTTACCATAAAACAACTCTTGCTCGTAGGAATGGAAACTGCATGTGATTCAACTCCATTTAGGACTGGGAAACAAACGCTAGCTCGCCTTACAAAAAACACACTCTGCTTTTGAGGAAAGAGCACTCTTCTACTCTACTGTGTTTCCTATGGGGTCCGAACAGTGAGCTTGCTCAGAACAAAAGAACTGTGCTTCCTACACACACAGGCCATATCTAGTTCAACTCTGCTTAGGAAACTGACAAGAACAGTAGATCCTCTTCATTCCAATACACTGTACATGCTGGGTACAGACGCCAGTGCTACTTGCACTGTGTATGGCAATGGGAGCGCAATAGTGACTCTTCTTACCAGAAAACAACCCTTGATCTTAGGACTACAAACTGCATGTGATTCAACTGCTTTTAGGACTGGGAAACAAACACTAGCTCGCCTTACAAGAAACACACTCTGCTTTTGAGAAAAGAGCACTCTTCTACTCTACTGTGTTTCCTATGGGGTCCAAACAGTGAGCTTGCTCAGAACAAAAGAACTGTGCTTCCTACACACACGGGCCATATCTAGTTCAATTCTGCTTAGGAAACTGACAAGAACAGTAGCTCCTCTTCAGTCCAATACACTGTACTTGCTGGGAACAGACGCGAGTGCTATTTGCACTGTGTATGGCAATGGGAGCGCAATAGTGACTTTCCTTACCAGAAAACAACTCTTGCTCGTAGGAACGGAAACTGCATGTGATTCAACTCCTTTTAGGACTGGGAAACAAACGCTAGCTCGCCTTATTAGAAACACACTCTGCTTTTGAGGAAAGAACACTCTTCTACTCTACTGTGTTTCCTATAGTGTCAGAACAGTGAGCTTGCTGAGTACAAAAGAACTGTGCTTCCTACACACATGGGCCATATCTAGTTCAACTCTGCTTAGGAACCTGACAAGAACAGTAGCTCCTCTTCAGTCCAATACACTGTATATGCTGGGAACAGAGGCCAGTGCTATTTGCCCTGAGTATGACAATGGGAGCACAATAGTGACTCTTATTACCAGAAAAATTTCTTGCTCGTAGGACCAGAAACTGCATGTGATTCAACTCCATTTAGGACTGGGAAACAAACGCTAGCTCAACTTACAAGAAACACACTCTGCTATTGAGAAAAGAGCACTCGTCTACTCTACTGTGTTTCCTATGGGGTCCAAACAGTGAGCTTGCTCAGAAAAAAGAACTGTGCTTCCTACACACACGGGCCATATCTAGTTCAATTCTGCTTAGGAAACTGACAAGAACAGTAGCTCCTCTTCAGTACAATACACTGTACTTGCTGGGAACAGACGCTAGTGCTATTTGCATTGTGTATGGCAATGGGAGCGTAATAGTGAATTTCCTTACCAGAAAACAACTCTTGCTCGTAGGAACGGAAACTGAATGTGATTCAACTCCATTTATGACTGGGAAACAAACGCTAGCTTGCCTTACAAAAACACACTCTGCTTTTGAGGAAAGAGCACTCTTCAACTCTACTGTGTTTCCTATAGGGCCAGAACAGTGAGCTTGTTGAGTACAAATGAACTGTGCTTCCTACACACACGGGCCATATCTGGTTCAACTCTGCTTAGGAAACTGAAAAGAACAGTAGATCCTCTTCAGTCCAATACGCTGTACATGCTGGGTACAGACGCCAGTGCTATTTGCACTGTGTATGGCAATGGGAGCGCAATAGTGACTCTTCTTACCAGAAAACAACTCTTGCTCGTAGGACCAGAAACTCCATGAGATTCAACTCCATTTAGGACTGCGAAACAAACGCTAGCTCGCCTTACAAGAAACACACTCTGCTTTTGAGAAAAGAGCACTCTTCTACTCTACTGTGTTTCCTATGGGATCCAAACTGTGAGCTTGCTCAGAACAAAAGAACTGTGCTTCCTACACACACGGGCCATATCTAGTTCAATTCTGCTTAGAAAACAGACAAGAACAGTAGCTCCTCTTCAGTCCAATACACTGTACTTGCTGAAAACAGACGCGAGTGCTACTTGAACTGTGTATGGCAATGGGAGTGCAATAGTGACTTTCCTTACCAGAAAACAACTTTTGCTCATAGGAACGGAAACTGCATGTGATTCAACTCCATTTAGGACTGCGAAACAAACGCTAGCTCGCCTTACAAAAAACAAACTCTGCTTTTGAGGAAAGAGCACTCTTCTACTATATTGTGTTTCCAATAGGGCAAGAACAGTGAGCTTGCTGAGTACAAAAGAACTGTGCTTCTTACACACATGGGCCATATATAGTTCAACTCTGCTTAGGAACCTGACAAGAACAGTAGATCCTCTTCAGTCCAATACACTGTACATGCTGGGAACAGAGGCCAGTGATATTTGCCCTGTGTATGACAATGGGAGCGCAATAGTGACTCTTATTACCAGAAAAAACTCTTGCCTCTAGGACCAGAAACTGCATGTGATTCAACTCCATTTAGGACTGGGAAACAAACGCGAGCTCGCCTTACAAGAAACACACTCTGCTTTTGAGAAAAGAGCACTCTTCTACTCTACTGTGTTTCCTATAGGGCTAGAACAGTGAGCTTGCTCAGAACAAAAGAACTGTGCTTCCTACACACACGGGCCATATCTAGTTCAATTCTGCTTAGGAAACTGACAAGAACAGTAGATCCTCTTCAGTCCAATACACTGTACATGCTGGGTACAGACGCCAGTGCTATTTGCACTGTGCATGGCAATGGGAGCGCAATAGTGACTCTTCTTACCAAAAAACAACTCTTGCTCGTAGGACCAGAAACTGCATGTGACTCAACTCCATTTAGGACTGGGAAACAAACGCTGGCTCGATTACAAGAAACACACTCTGCTTTTGAGAAAAGAGCACTCTTCTACTCTACTGTGTTTATTATGTGGTATGAACCGTGAGCTTGCTCAGAACAAAAGAACTGTACTTCCTACACTCACGAGCCATATTTAGTTCAACTCTGCTTAGGAAACTGACAAGAACAGTAGATCCTCTTCAGTCCAATACACTGTACTTGCTGGGAACAGACGGAAGTGCTATTTGCACTGTGTATGGCAAAGGGAGCACAATAGTGACTTTCCTTACCAGAAAACAAATCTTGCATGTAGGACCAAAAACTGCATATGATTCAACTCCATTTAGGACTGGGAAACAAACGCTAGCTCGCCTTACAAGAAACACACTCTGCTTTTGAGAAAAGAGCACTCTTCTACTCTTCTGTGTTTCCTGTAGGGACAGAACAGAAAGCTTGCTCAGAACAAAAGAACTGTGCTTCCTACATACACGGCCATAACTAGTTCAATTCTGCTTAGGAAACTGACAAGAACAGTAGATCCTTTTCAGTCCAATACACTGTACATGCTGCGAACAGACGCGAGTGCTATTTGTACTGTGTAAGGCAATGGGAGCACACTAGTGTCTCTTCTTACCAGAAAACAACTCTTGCTCGTAGGACCAGAAACTGCAGGTGACTCAACTCCATTTAGGACTGGGAAACAAACGCTAGATCGATTACAAGAAACACACTCTGCTTTTGAGAAAAGAGCTCTCTTCTACTCTACTGTGTTTCCTATGGGGTCCGAACAGTGAGCTAGCTCAGAACAAAAGAACTGTGCTTCCTACACACACGGGACATATCTACTTCAACTCTGCTTAGGAAACTGACAAGAACAGTAGCTTCTCTTCTGTCCAATACACTGTACTTGCTGGGAACAGACGCGAGTGCTATTTGCACTGTGTATGGCAATGGGAGCGCAATAGTGACTCTTCTTACCAGAAAACAACTCTTGCTCGTAGGACCAGAAACTGGATGGGATTCAACTCCATTTCTTACTAGGAAACAAACACTAGCTGGCCTTACAAGAAACACACTCTGCTTTTGAGAAAAGACCACTCTTCTACTCTACTGTGTTTCCTATGGGTTCCGAATAGTGAGCTTGCTCAGAACAAAAGAACTGTGCTTCCTACACACACGGGCCATATCTATTTCAACTCTGCTTAGGAAATGAGAAGAATAGTAGCTCCTCTTCAGTCCAATACCCTGTACTTGGTGGGAACAGACGCGAGTGCTATTTGCACTGTGTATGGCAGTGGGAGCGCAATAGTGACTTTCCTTACCAGAAAACAACTCTTGTTCGTAGGACCAAAAACTGCATGTGATTCAACTCCATTTAGTACTTGGAAAAAAGCGCTAGCTCGCCTTTCAAGAAACACACTCTGCTTTTGAGAAAAGAGCACTCTTCTACTCTACTGTGTTTCCTATGGGGTCTGAACAGTGAGCTTGCTCAGAACAAAAGAACTGTGCATCCTACACACACGGGCCATATCTAGTTCAACTCTGCTTAGGAAACTGACAAGAATAGTAGATCCTCTTCAGTCCAATACACTGTACTTGCTGGGAATAGACTCTAGTGCTATTTGCACTGTGTATGACAATTGGAGCGCAATAGTGACTCTTCTTACCAGAAAACAACTCTAGCTCGTAGGACCAGAAACTGCATGTGACTCAACTCCATTTAGGACTGGGAAACAAACGCTAGCTCAATTACAAGAAACACACTCTGCTTTTGAGAAAAGAGCACTCTTCTACTCTACTGTTTTTCCTATGGGGTCCGAACGGTGAGCTTGCTCAGAACAAAAGAACTGTGCTTCCTACACACACGGGACATATCTACTTCAACTCTGCTTAGGAAACTGACAAGAAGAGTAGTTTCTCTTCAGTCCAATACACTGTATTTGCTGGGAATAGACGCGAGTGCTATTTGCACTGTGTATGGCAATGGGAGCGCAATAGTGACTCTTCTTACCAGAAAACAACTCTTGCTCGAAAAACCAGAAACTGCATGGGATTCAACTCCATTTCTTACTGGGAGACAAACACTAGCTGGCCTTAGAAGAAACACACTCTGCTTTTGAGAAAAGACCACTCTTCTACTTTACTGTGTTTCCTATGGGTTGCGAACAGTGAGCTTGCTCAGAACAAAAGAACTGTGCTTCCTACACACACGGGCCATATCTATTTCAACTCTGCTTAGGAAACTGACAAGAATAGTAGCTCCTCTTCAGTCCAATACCCTGTACTTGGTGGGAACAGACGCGAGTGCTATTTGCACTGTGTATGGCAATGGGAGCGCAATAGTGACTCTTCTTACCAGAAAACAACTCTTGCTCGTAAAAGCAGAAACTGCATGGGATTCAACTCCATTTCTTACTGGGAGACAAACGCTAGCTGGCCTTACAAGAAACACACTCTCCTTTTGAGAAAAGAGCACTCTTGTACTCTACTGTGTTTCCTAAGGGGTCCGAACAGTGAGCTTGCTCAGAACCAAAAAACTTTGCTTCCTACACACACGGGCCATACCTAGTTCAACTCTGCTTAGGAAACTGACAAGAACAGTAGCTCCTCTTCAGTGCAATACACTGTACTTGCTGGGAACAGATGCGAGTGCTATTTGCACTGTGTATGGCAATGGGAGCACAATAGTGACTCTTCTTACTAGAAAACATCTCTTGCTCGTAGGAACACAAACTGCATGTGATTCAACTCCATTTAGAACTGGGAAACAAACGCTAGCTCGCCTTACAAGAAACACACTCTGCTTTTGAGAAAAGAGCACTCTTCTACTCTACTGTGTTTCCTTTAGGCCCAGAACAGAGAGCTTGCTCAGAACAAATGAACTGTGCTTCCTACACACACGGGCCATATCTAGTTCAACTCTGCTTAGGAAACTGACAAGAACAGTAGATCCTTTTCAGTCCAATACACTGTACATGCTGCGAACAGACGTGAGTGCTATTTGTACTGTGTATGGCAATGGGAGCACACTAGTGTCTCTTCTTACCAGAAAACAACTCTTGCTCGTAGGACCAGAAACTGCATGTGATTCAACTCCATTTAGGACTGGGAAACAAACACTAGCTCGCCTTACAAGAAACACACTCTGCTTTTGAGAAAAGAGCACTCTTCTACTCTACTGTGTTTCCTATGGTGTCCGAACAGTGAGCTTGCTCAGAACAAAAGAACTGTGCTTCCTACAACACACGGGCCATATCTAGTTCAACTCTGCTTAGAAAACTGAAAGAACAGTAGCTGCTCTTCAGTCCAATACACTGTACTTGCTGGGAACAGATGCCAGTGCTATTTGCACTGTGTATGGCAATGGGAGCGCAATAGTGACTCTTCTTACCAGAAAACAACTCATGCTCGTAGGACCAGAAACTGCATGGGATTCAACTCCATTTCTGACTGGGAAGCAAATATTAGCTTGCCTTTCAAGAAACACAATCTAATTTGAGAAAAGAGCACTCATCTACTGTACTGTGTTTCCTATGGTGTCTGCACAGTGTGCTTTCTCAGAACAAAAGAACTGTGTTTCCTACACACACGGTTACATATCTATTTCAACTCCACTTAGGAAAATGACAAGAACAGTAGCTCCTCTTCAGTCCAATACACTGCACTTGCTGGGAACAGACGCGAGTGCTATTTTCACTATGTATGGCAATGGGTGCGCAATAGTGACTTTCCTTACCAGAAAACAACTCTTGCTCATAGGACCAGAAACTGCATGTGATTCAACTCCATTTAGGACTGGGAAACAAACGCTAGCTCGCCTTACAAGAAATACACTCTGCTTTTGAGAAAAGAGCACTCTTCTACTCTACTGTGCTTCCTATAGGGCCAGATCAGTGAGGTTGATCAGAACAAGAGAACTGTGCTTCCTACACTCACGGCCATATCTTGTTCAATTCTGCTTAGGAAACTGACAAGAACAGTACATCCTCTTCAGTCCAATAGACTGTACATGCTGAAAACAGACGCGAGTGCTATTTGCCCTGTGTACGACCATGGGAGCGCAATAGTGACTCTTCTTACCACAAAACAGCTCTTGCTCGTTGGACAAGAAACTGCATGGGATTCAACTCCATTTAGGACTGGGAAACAAACTCTAGCTTGCCTTACAAGAAACACACTCTGCTTTTGAGAAAAGAGCACTCTTCTACTCTACTGTGTTTCCTATGGAGTCCGAACAGTGAGCTTGCTCAGAACAAAAGAACTGTGCTTCCTATACACATGGGCCATATCTAATTCAACTCTGCTTAGGAAACTGACAGGAACAGTAGCTCCTCTTCAGTCCAATACAGTGTGTTTGCTGGGAACAGACTCGTGTGCTATTTGCCCTGTGTATGGCAATGGGAGTGCAATAGTGACTCTTCTTACCAGAAAACAACTCTTGCTCATAGGACCACAAACTGCATGTGACTCAACTCCATTTAGGACAGGGAAACAAACGCTAGCTCACCTTCCAAGAAACACACTCTGCTTTTGTGAAAGGAGCACTCTTCTACTCTACTGTGTTTCCTATGGGGTCCGAACAGTGAGCCTGCTCAGAACAAAAGAACTGTGCTTCCTACACACACGGCCATATCTAATTCAATTCTGCTTAGGAACCTGACAAGAACAGTAGAACCTCTTCAGTTCAAGACATTGTACATGCTGGGAACCAATGCCAGTGCTATTTGCCCTGTATGTGACAATGGGAGCACAATAGTGACTCTTCTTACCAGAAAACAACTCTTGCTCGTAGGACCAGAAACTGCATGTGATTCAACTCCATTTAGGACTGGGAAACAAACGCTAGCTCGCCTTACAAGAAACACACTCTGCTTTTGAGAAAAGAGCACTCTTCTACTCCATTGTGTTTCCTATGGGGTCCGAACAGTGAGCTTGCTCAGAACAAAAGAACTGTACTTCCTACAATCACGGGCCATATCTAGTTCAACTCTGCTTAGGAAACTGACAAGAACAGTAGATGCTCTTCAGTCCAATACACTGTACTTGCTGGGAACAGACGGGAGTGCTATTTGCACTGTGTATGGCAAAGGGAGCACAATAGTGACTTTCCTTACCAGAAAACAAATCTTGCACGTAGGACCAAAAACTGCATATGATTCAACTCCATTTAGGACTGGGAAACAAACGCTAGCTCGCCTTACAAGAAACACACTCTGCTTTTGAGAAAAGAGCACTCTTCTACTCTTCTGTGTTTCCTATAGGGACAGAACAGAAAGCTTGCTCAGAACAAAAGAACAGTGCTTCCTACATACACGGCCATAACTAGTTCAATTCTGCTTAGGAAACTGACAAGAACAGTAGATCCTTTTCAGTCCAATACACTGTACATGCTGCGAACAGACGCGAGTGCTATTTGTACTGTGTATGGCAATGAGAGCACACTAGTGTCTCTTCTTACCAGAAAACAACTCTTGCTCGTAGGACCAGAAACTGCATGTGATTCAACTCCATTTAGGACTGGGAAACAAACACTAGCTCGCCTTACAAGAAACACACTCTGCTTTTGAGAAAAGACCACTCTTCTACTCTACTGTGTTTCCTATGGCACTGAACAGTGAGCTTGCTCAGAACAAAAGAACTGTGCTTCCTACACACACAGCCATATCTAGTTCAACTCTGCTTAGGAAACTGACAAGAACAGTAGCTGCTCTTCAGTCCAATACACTGTATTGCTGGGAACAGACGCGAGTGCTATTTGCACTGTGTATGACAATGGGAGCACAATAGTGACTCTTCTTACCAGAAAACAACTCTTGCTCGTAGGACCAGAAACTGCATGTGACTCAACTCCATTTAGGACTGGGAAACAAACGCTGGCTCGATTACAAGAAACACACTCTGCTTTTGAGAAAAGAGCACTCTTCTACTCTACTGTGTTTATTATGTGGTATGAACAGTGAGCTTGCTCAGAACAAAAGAACTGTACTTCCTACACTCACGAGCCATATTTAGTTCAACTCTGCTTAGGAAACTGACAAGAACAGTAGATCCTCTTCAGTCCAATACACTGTACTTGCTGGGAACAGACGGAAGTGCTATTTGCACTGTGTATGGCAAAGGGAGCACAATAGTGACTTTCCTTACCAGAAAACAAATCTTGCATGTAGGACCAAAAACTGCATATGATTCAACTCCATTTAGGACTGGGAAACAAACGCTAGCTCGCCTTACAAGAAACACACTCTGCTTTTGAGAAAAGAGCACTCTTCTACTCTTCTGTGTTTCCTGTAGGGACAGAACAGAAAGCTTGCTCAGAACAAAAGAACTGTGCTTCCTACATACACGGCCATAACTAGTTCAATTCTGCTTAGGAAACTGACAAGAACAGTAGATCCTTTTCAGTCCAATACACTGTACATGCTGCGAACAGACGCGAGTGCTATTTGTACTGTGTAAGGCAATGGGAGCACACTAGTGTCTCTTCTTACCAGAAAACAACTCTTGCTCGTAGGACCAGAAACTGCAGGTGACTCAACTCCATTTAGGACTGGGAAACAAACGCTAGATCGATTACAAGAAACACACTCTGCTTTTGAGAAAAGAGCACTCTTCTACTCTACTGTGTTTCCTATGGGGTCCGAACAGTGAGCTAGCTCAGAACAAAAGAACTGTGCTTCCTACACACACGGGACATATCTACTTCAACTCTGCTTAGGAAACTGACAAGAACAGTAGCTTCTCTTCTGTCCAATACACTGTACTTGCTGGGAACAGACGCGAGTGCTATTTGCACTGTGTATGGCAATGGGAGCGCAATAGTGACTCTTCTTACCAGAAAACAACTCTTGCTCGTAGGACCAGAAACTGGATGGGATTCAACTCCATTTCTTACTGGGAAACAAACACTAGCTGGCCTTACAAGAAACACACTCTGCTTTTGAGAAAAGACCACTCTTCTACTCTACTGTGTTTCCTATGGGTTCCGAATAGTGAGCTTGCTCAGAACAAAAGAACTGTGCTTCCTACACACACGGGCCATATCTAGTTCAACTCTGCTTAGGAAATGAGAAGAATAGTAGCTCCTCTTCAGTCCAATACCCTGTACTTGGTGGGAACAGACGCGAGTGCTATTTGCACTGTGTATGGCAGTGGGAGCGCAATAGTGACTTTCCTTACCAGAAAACAACTCTTGTTCGTAGGACCAAAAACTGCATGTGATTCAACTCCATTTAGTACTTGGAAAAAAGCGCTAGCTCGCCTTACAAGAAACACACTCTGCTTTTGAGAAAAGAGCACTCTTCTACTCTACTGTGTTTCCTATGGGGTCTGAACAGTGAGCTTGCTCAGAACAAAAGAACTGTGCATCCTACACACACGGGCCATATCTAGTTCAACTCTGCTTAGGAAACTGACAAGAATAGTAGATCCTCTTCAGTCCAATACACTGTACTTGCTGGGAATAGACTCTAGTGCTATTTGCACTGTGTATGACAATTGGAGCGCAATAGTGACTCTTCTTACCAGAAAACAACTCTAGCTCGTAGGACCAGAAACTGCATGTGACTCAACTCCATTTAGGACTGGGAAACAAACGCTAGCCCAATTACAAGAAACACACTCTGCTTTTGAGAAAAGAGCACTCTTCTACTCTACTGTTTTTCCTATGGGGTCCGAACGGTGAGCTTGCTCAGAACAAAAGAACTGTGCTTCCTACACACACGGGACATATCTACTTCAACTCTGCTTAGGAAACTGACAAGAAGAGTAGTTTCTCTTCAGTCCAATACACTGTATTTGCTGGGAACAGACGCGAGTGCTATTTGCACTGTGTATGGCAATGGGAGCGCAATAGTGACTCTTCTTACCAGAAAACAACTCTTGCTCGTAAAACCAGAAACTGCATGGGATTCAACTCCATTTCTTACTGGGAGACAAACACTAGCTGGCCTTAGAAGAAACACACTCTGCTTTTGAGAAAAGACCACTCTTCTACTTTACTGTGTTTCCTATGGGTTGCGAACAGTGAGCTTGCTCAGAACAAAAGAACTGTGCTTCCTACACACACGGGCCATATCTATTTCAACTCTGCTTAGGAAACTGACAAGAATAGTAGCTCCTCTTCAGTCCAATACCCTGTACTTGGTGGGAACAGACGCGAGTGCTATTTGCACTGTGTATGGCAATGGGAGCGCAATAGTGACTCTTCTTACCAGAAAACAACTCTTGCTCGTAAAACCAGAAACTGCATGGGATTCAACTCCATTTCTTACTGGGAGACAAACACTAGCTGGCCTTACAAGAAACACACTCTGCTTTTGAGAAAAGACCACTCTTCTACTTTACTGTGTTTCCTATGGGTTGCGAACAGTGAGCTTGCTCAGAACAAAAGAACTGTGCTTCCTACACACACGGGCCATATCTATTTCAACTCTGCTTAGGAAACTAACAAGAATAGTAGCTCCTCTTCAGTCCAATACCCTGTACTTGGTGGGAACAGACGCGAGTGCTATTTGCACTGTGTATGGCAGTGGGAGCGCAATAGTAACTTTCCTTACCAAAAAACAACTCTTATTCGTAGGACCAAAAACTGCATGTGATTCAACTCCATTTAGTACTGGAAAAAAACGCTAGCTCGCCTTACAAGAAACACACTCTGCTTTTGAGAAAAGAGCACTCTTCTACTCTACTGTGTTTCCTATAGGGCCAAAACAGTGAGCTTGCTCAGAACAAAAGAACTGTGCTTCCTACACACACGGCCATATCTAGTTCAATTCTGCTTAGGAAACTGACAAGAATAGTAGATCCTCTTCAGTCCAATACAGTGTACATGCTGGTAACAGACGCCAGTGCTATTTGCCCTGTGTATGACAACGCGAGCGCAATAATGACTCTTCTTACCAGAAAACAACTGTTGCTCGTAGGACCAGAAACTGCATGGGATTCAACTCTATTTAGGACTGGGAAACAAACACTAGCTCACCTTACAAGAAACACACTCTCCTTTTGAGAAAAGAGCACTCTTGTACTCTACTGTGTTTCCTAAGTGGTCCGAACAGTGAGCTTGCTCAGAACCAAAAAACTTTGCTTCCTACATACACGGGCCATACCTAGTTCAACTCTGCTTAGGAAACTGACAAGAACAGTAGCTCCTCTTCAGTGCAATACACTGTACTTGCTGGGAACAGATGCGAGTGCTATTTGCACTGTGTATGGCAATGGGAGCACAATAGTGACTCTTCTTACTAGAAAACATCTCTTGCTCGTAGGAACACAAACTGCATGTGATTCAACTCCATTTAGAACTGGGAAACAAACGCTAGCTCGCCTTACAAGAAACACACTCTGCTTTTGAGAAAAGAGCACTCTTCTACTCTACTGTGTTTCCTTTAGGCCCAGAACAGAGAGCTTGCTCAGAACAAATGAACTGTGCTTCCTACACACACGGGCCTTATCTAGTTCAACTCTGCTTAGGAAACTGACAAGAACAGTAGATCCTTTTCAGTCCAATACACTGTACATGCTGCGAACAGACGTGAGTGCTATTTGTACTGTGTATGGCAATGGGAGCACACTAGTGTCTCTTCTTACCAGAAAACAACTCTTGCTCGTAGGACCAGAAACTGCATGTGATTCAACTCCATTTAGGACTGGGAAACAAACACTAGCTCGCCTTACAAGAAACACACTCTGCTTTTGAGAAAAGAGCACTCTTCTACTCTACTGTGTTTCCTATGGTGTCCGAACAGTGAGCTTGCTCAGAACAAAAGAACTGTGCTTCCTACAACACACGGGCCATATCTAGTTCAACTCTGCTTAGAAAACTGAAAGAACAGTAGCTGCTCTTCAGTCCAATACACTGTACTTGCTGGGAACAGATGCCAGTGCTATTTGCACTGTGTATGGCAATGGGAGCGCAATAGTGACTCTTCTTACCAGAAAACAACTCATGCTCGTAGGACCAGAAACTGCATGGGATTCAACTCCATTTCTGACTGGGAAGCAAATATTAGCTTGCCTTTCAAGAAACACAATCTAATTTGAGAAAAGAGCACTCATCTACTGTACTGTGTTTCCTATGGTGTCTGCACAGTGTGCTTTCTCAGAACAAAAGAACTGTGTTTCCTACACACACGGTTACATATCTATTTCAACTCCACTTAGGAAAATGACAAGAACAGTAGCTCCTCTTCAGTCCAATACACTGTACTTGCTGGGAACAGACGCGAGTGCTATTTTCACTATGTATGGCAATGGGTGCGCAATAGTGACTTTCCTTACCAGAAAACAACTCTTGCTCATAGGACCAGAAACTGCATGTGATTCAACTCCATTTAGGACTGGGAAACAAACGCTAGCTCGCCTTACAAGAAATACACTCTGCTTTTGAGAAAAGAGCACTCTTCTACTCTACTGTGCTTCCTATAGGGCCAGATCAGTGAGGTTGATCAGAACAAGAGAACTGTGCTTCCTACACTCACGGCCATATCTTGTTCAATTCTGCTTAGGAAACTGACAAGAACAGTACATCCTCTTCAGTCCAATAGACTGTACATGCTGAAAACAGACGCGAGTGCTATTTGCCCTGTGTACGACCATGGGAGCGCAATAGTGACTCTTCTTACCACAAAACAGCTCTTGCTCGTTGGACAAGAAACTGCATGGGATTCAACTCCATTTAGGATTGGGAAACAAACTCTAGCTTGCCTTACAAGAAACACACTCTGCTTTTGAGAAAAGAGCACTCTTCTACTCTACTGTGTTTCCTATGGAGTCCGAACAGTAGGCTTGCTCAGAACAAAAGAACTGTGCTTCCTATACACATGGGCCATATCTAATTCAACTCTGCTTAGGAAACTGACAGGAACAGTAGCTCCTCTTCAGTCCAATACAGTGTGTTTGCTGGGAACAGACTGGTGTGCTATTTGCCCTGTGTATGGCAATGGGAGTGCAATAGTGACTCTTCTTACCAGAAAACAACTCTTGCTCATAGGACCACAAACTGCATGTGACTCAACTCCATTTAGGACAGGGAAACAAACGCTAGCTCACCTTCCAAGAAACACACTCTGCTTTTGTGAAAGGAGCACTCTTCTACTCTACTGTGTTTCCTATGGGTTCCGAACAGTGAGCCTGCTCAGAACAAAAGAACTGTGCTTCCTACACACACGGCCATATCTAATTCAATTCTGCTTAGGAACCTGACAAGAACAGTAGAACCTCTTCAGTTCAAGACATTGTACATGCTGGGAACCAATGCCAGTGCTATTTGCCCTGTATGTGACAATGGGAGCACAATAGTGACTCTTCTTACCAGAAAACAACTCTTGCTCGTAGGACCAGAAACTGCATGTGATTCAACTCCATTTAGGACTGGGAAACAAACGCTAGCTCGCCTTACAAGAAACACACTCTGCTTTTGAGAAAAGAGCACTCTTCTACTCCATTGTGTTTCCTATGGGGTCCGAACAGTGAGCTTGCTCAGAACAAAAGAACTGTACTTCCTACAATCACGGGCCATATCTAGTTCAACTCTGCTTAGGAAACTGACAAGAACAGTAGATGCTCTTCAGTCCAATACACTGTACTTGCTGGGAACAGACGGAAGTGCTATTTGCACTGTGTATGGCAAAGGGAGCACAATAGTGACTTTCCTTACCAGAAAACAAATCTTGCACGTACGACCAAAAACTGCATATGATTCAACTCCATTTAGGACTGGGAAACAAACGCTAGCTCGCCTTACAAGAAACACACTCTGCTTTTGAGAAAAGAGCACTCTTCTACTCTTCTGTGTTTCCTATAGGGACAGAACAGAAAGCTTGCTCAGAACAAAAGAACAGTGCTTCCTACATACACGGCCATAACTAGTTCAATTCTGCTTAGGAAACTGACAAGAACAGTAGATCCTTTTCAGTCCAATACACTGTACATGCTGCGAACAGACGCGAGTGCTATTTGTACTGTGTATGGCAATGGGAGCACACTAGTGTCTCTTCTTACCAGAAAACAACTCTTGCTCGTAGGACCAGAAACTGCATGTGATTCAACTCCATTTAGGACTGGGAAACAAACGCTAGCTCGCCTTACAAGAAACACACTCTGCTTTTGAGAAAAGAGCACTCTTCTACTCTACTGTGTTTCCTATGGGGTCCGAACAGTGAGCTTGCTCAGAACAAAAGAACTGTGCATCCTACACACACGGGCCATATCTACTTCAACTCTGTTTAGGAAACTGACAAGAATAGTAGATCCTCTTCAGTCCAATACACTGTACTTGCTGGGAATAGACTCTAGTGCTATTTGCACTGTGTATGACAATTGGAGCACAATAGTGACTCTTCTTACCAGAAAACAACTCTTGCTCATAGGACGAGAAATTGCATGTGACTCAACTCCATTTAGGACTGGGAAACAAACGCTAGCTCGATTACAAGAAACACACTCTGCTTTTGAGAAAAGAGCACTCTTCTACTCTACTGTGTTTCCTATGGTGTCTGAACAGTGAGCTAGCTCAGAACAAAAGAACTCGCTTCCTACACACACGGGACATATCTACTTCAACTGTGCTTAGGAAACTGACAAGAACAGTAGCTTCTCTTCAGTCCAATACACTGTACTTGCTGGGAACAGACGCGAGTGCTATTTGCACTGTGTATGTCAATGGGAGCGCAATAATGACTCTTCCTACCAGAAAACAACTCTTGCTCGTAGGACCAGAAACTGCATGGGATTCAACTCCATTTCTTACTTGGAGACAAACACTAGCTGGCCTTACAAGAAACACACTCTGCTTTTGAGAAAAGACCACTCTTCTACTCTACTGTGTTTCCTATGGGTTCCGAACAGTGAGTTTGCTCAGAACAAAAGAACTGTGCTTCCTACACACACGGGCCATATCTATTTCAACTCTGCTTAGGAAACTGACAAGAATAGTAGCTCCTCTTCAGTCCAATACCCTGTACTTGGTGGGAACAGACGCGAGTGCTATTTGCACTGTGTATGGCAGTGGGAGCGCAATAGTGACTTTCCTTACCAGAAAACAACTCTTGTTCGTAGGACCAAAAACTGCATGTGATTCAACTCCATTTAGTACTGGAAAAAAACGCTAGCTCGCCTTACAAGAAACACACTCTGCTTTTGAGAAAAGAGCACTCTTCTACTCTACTGTGTTTCCTATAGGGCCAAAACAGTGAGCTTGCTCAGAACAAAAGAACTGTGCTTCCTACACACACGGCCATATCTAGTTCAATTCTGCTTAGGAAACTGACCAGAATAGTGGATCCTCTTCAGTCCAATACAGTGTACATGCTGGTAACAGACGCCAGTGCTATTTGCCCTGTGTATGACAACACGAGCGCAATAATGACTCTTCTTACCAGAAAACAACTCTTGCTCGTAGGACCAGAAACTGTATGTGATTCAACTCCATTTAGGACTGGGAAACAAATCCTAGCTCGCCTTACTAGAAAAACACTCTGCTTTTGAGAAAAGAGCACTCTTCTACTCTACTGTGTTTCCTATGGGGTCCGAACAATGAGCTTGCAAAGAACAAAAGAACTGTGCTTCCTACACACACGGGCCATATCTAGTTCAACTCTGCTTAGGAAACTGACAAGAACAGTATATCCTCTTCAGTCCAATACACTGTACTTGCTGGGAACAGACGCGAGTGCTATTTGTACTGTGTATGGCAATGGGAGCGCAATAGTGACTCTTCTTACTAGAAAACAACTCTTGCTCGTAGGACCAAAAACTGAATGTTACTCAACTCCATTTAGGACTGGGAAACAAACGCTAGCTTGCCTTATAAGAAACACACTTTGCTTTTGAGAAAGAGCACTCTTCTACTCTACTGTGTTTCCTGTAGGGCCAGAACAGAAAGCTTGCTCAGAACAAAAGGACTGTGCTTCCTACACACATAGGCCATATCTGGCTCAACTCTGCTTAGGAATCTGAGAAGAAAAGTAGCTCCTCTTAAGTCCAATACTCTGTAAAGGCTGGGAACACACGCGAGTGCAATTTGCAATGTGTATGGTAATGGGAGCACAATAGTGACTCTTGTTACCAGAAAACAACGCTTGCTCATAGAACCAGAAACAGCATGAAACTCCACTCCATTTTGGACTGGGAAAGAAACACTAGCTCGCCTTACAATAAACACATTCTGCTTTTGAGAAAAGAGCACTCTTCTACTCTACTGTGTTTCCTGTAGGGCCAGAACAGAAAGCTTGCTCAGAACAAAAGAACTGTGCTTCCTACACACACGGGCCATATCTAGTTGAATTCTGCTTAGGAAACTGACAAGAACAGTATGTCCTCTTCAGTCAAAATACACTGTATATGCTGGGAACAGACACCAGTGCTATTTGCCCTTTGTATGACAATGGGAGCGCAATAGTGACTCTTCTTACCAGAAAACAACTCTTGTTCATACGACCAGAAACTGCATGTGATTCAACTCCATTTAGGACTGGGAAACAAACGCTAACTTGCCTTACAAGAAACACACTCTGCTTTTGAGAAAAGAGAACTCTTCTACTCTACTGTGTTTCCTATAGGGCCAGAACAGTGAGCTTGCTCAGAACAAAAGAACTGTACTTCCTACACACGGGCCATATCTAGTTCAACTCTGCTTAGGAAACTGAGAAGAAAAGTAGCTCTTCCTCAGTCCAATACACTGTACATGCTGGGACAGACGCGAGTGCAATTTGCACTGTGTATGGCAATGAGAGCACAATAGTGACATTCCTTACCAGAAAACAAGTTTTGCTCATAGGACCAAAAACTGCATGTGATTCAACTCCATTTAGGACTGGGAAACAAACGCTATCTCGCCTTACAAGAAACACACTCTGCTTTTGAGAAAAGAGCACTCTTCTACTCTACTGTGTTTCCTATAGGGCTAGAACAGTGAGCTTGCTCAGAACAGAAGAACTGTGCTTCCTACACACACGGCAATATCTAGTTCAATTCTGCTTAGGAACCTGACAAGAACAGTAGATTCTCTTCATTCCAATACACTGTACTTGCTGGGAACAGAGCGAGTGCTATTTGCACTATGTATGGCAATGGGAGCGCAATAGTGACTTTCCTTACCAGAAAAAAACTCTTGCTCATAGGACCAGAAACTGCATGTGATTCAACTGCATATAGGACTGGGAAAAAAAGGCTTACTCGCCTTACAAGAAACACACTCTGCTTTTGAGAAAAGAGCACACTTCTACTCTACTGTGTTTCCTATGGTGTCCGAACAGTGAGATTGCTCAGAACAAAAGAACTGTGCTTCCTACATACATGGCCATATCTAGTTCAACTCTGCTGAGGAAACTGACAAGAACAATAGATCCTTTTCAGTCCAATACACTGTACATGCTTGGAACAGACGCGAGTGCTATTTGTACTGTGTATGGCAATGGGAGCCCAATAGTGACTCTTCTTACCAGAAAACTACTCTTGTTCGTGGGACCAAAAACTGCATGTGACTCAACTCCATTTAGGACTGGGAAACAAACGCTAGGTCGCCTTATAAGAAACACACTCTGCTTTTGAGAAAAGAGCACTTTTCTACTCTACTGTGTTTCCTATGGGGTCCGAACAGTGAGCTAGCTCAGAACAAAAGAACTGTGCTTCCTACACACACGGGCCATATCTAGTTCAACTCTGCTTAGGAAACTGACAAGAACAGTAGCTCCTCTTCAGTCGAATACACTGTACTTGCTGGAAAAAGACGCAAGTGCTATTTGCACTGTGTATGGCAAAGGGAACGCAATAGTGACTTTCCTTACCAGAAAACAACTCTTGCTGGTAGGACCAAAAACTGCATGTGATTCAACTCCATTTAGGGATTGGGAAACAAACGCTAGCTCACCTTACAAGAAACACACTCTGCTTTTGAGAAAAGAGCACTCTTCTACTCTGCTGTGTTTCCTATAGGGCCAGAACAGTGAGCTTGCTTAGAAAAAAAGAACTGTGCTTCCTACACACACGGGCCATATCTAGTTCAACTCCTCTTAGGAAAATGCCAAGAACAGTAGCTCCTCTTCAGTCCAATACACTGTACTTGCTGGGAACCAATGCCAGTGCTATTTGCCCTGGGTATGACAATGGGAGCTTAATAGTGACTCTTATTACCAGAAAACAACTCTTGCTCATAGGACCAGAGACTGCATGTAATTCAACTCCATTTAGGACTGGGAAACAAACACTAGCTCGCCTTACAAGAAACACACTCTGCTTTTGAGAAAAGAGCACTCTTCTACTCTACTGTGTTTCCAATAGGGCCAGAACAGTGAGCTTGATCAGAACAAGAGAACTGTGCTTCCTACACACACGGCCATATCTAGTTCAATTCTGCTTAGGAAACTGACAAGAACAGTAGATTCTCTTCAGTCCAATACACTGTACATGCTGGTAACCGACGCCAGAGCTATTTGCCCTGTGTATGACAATGGGAGCGCAATATTTACTCTTCTTACCAGAAAACAACTCTTGCTCATAGACCAGAAACTGCATGTGATTCAACTCCTTTTAGGACTGGGAAACAAACGCTAGCTCGCCTTACAAGAAACACACTCTGCTTTTGAGAAAAGAGCACTCTTCTACTCTACTGTGTTTCCTATAGGGGCAGAACAGTGAGCTTTTTCAGAACAAGAGAACTGTGCTTCCTACACACACGGCCATATCTAGTACAATTCTGCTTAGGAAACTGACAAGAACAGTAGCTCCTCCTCAATCCAATACAGTGTATTTGCTGGGAACAGACGCATGTGCTATTTGTACTATGTTTGGCTATGGGAGCAAAATAGTGACTCTTCTTACCAGAAAACAACTCTTGCTCATAGGACCACAAACTTCATGTGACTCAACTCCATTTAGGACTGGGAAACAAACGCTAGCTCGCCTTAAAAGAAAAACACTCTGCTTTTGTGAAAAGAGCACTCTTCTACTCTAATGTGTTTCCTATGGTGTCCGAACAGTGAGCTTGCTCAGAACAAAAGAACTGTGCTTCCTACAACACACGGGCCATATCTAGTTCAACTCTGCTTAGAAAACTGAAAGAACAGTAGCTGCTCTTCAGTCCAATACACTGTACTTGCTGGGAACAGACGCCAGTGCTATTTGCACTGTGTATGGCAATGGGAGCACAATAGTGACTCTTCTTACCAGAAAACAACTCATGCTCATAGGACCAGAAACTGCATGGGATTCAACTCCATTTCTGACTGGGAAGCAAATATTAGCTTGCCTTTCAAGAAACACAATCTAATTTGAGAAAAGAGCACTCATCTACTGTACTGTGTTTCCTATGGTGTCTGCACAGTGTGCTTTCTCAGAACAAAAGAACTGTGTTTCCTACACACACGGTTACATATCTATTTCAACTCCACTTAGGAAAATGACAAGAACAGTAGCTCCTCTTCAGTCCAATACACTGTACTTGCTGGGAACAGACGCGAGTGCTATTTTTACTATGTATGGCAATAGGTGCGCAATAGTGACTTTCCTTACCAGAAAACATCTCTTGCTCATAGGACCAGAAACTGCATGTGATTCAACTCCATTTAGGACTGGGAAACAAACGCTAGCTCGCCTTACAAGAAATACACTCTGCTTTTGAGAAAAGAGCACTCTTCTACTCTACTGTGCTTCCTATAGGGCCAGATAAGTGAGGTTGATCAGAACAAGAGAACTGTGCTTCCTACACTCACGGCCATATCTAGTTCAATTCTGCTTAGGAAACTGACAAGAACAGTACATCCTCTTCAGTCCAATAGACTGTACATGCTGAAAACAGACGCGAGTGCTATTTGCCCTGTGTACGACCATGGGAGCGCAATAGTGACTCTTCTTACCACAAAACAGCTCTTGCTCGTTGGACAAGAAACTGCATGGGATTCAACTCCATTTAGGACTGGGAAACAAACTCTAGCTTGCCTTACAAGAAACACACTCTGCTATTGAGAAAAGAGCACTCTTCTACTCTACTGTGTTTCCTATGGGGTCCGAACAGTGAGCTTGCTCAGAACAAAAGAACTGTGCTTCCTATACACATGGGTCATATCTAATTCAACTCTGCTTAGGAAACTGACAGGAACAGTAGCTCCACTTCAGTCCAATACAGTGTGTTTGCTGGGAACAGACTCGTGTGCTATTTGCCCTGTGTATGGCAATGGGAGTGCAATAGTGACTCTTCATACCAGAAAACAACTCTTGCTCATAGCACCACAAACTGCATGTGACTCAACTCCATTTAGGACAGGGAAACAAACGCTAGCTCACCTTCCAAGAAACACACTCTGCTTTTGTGAAAGGAGCACTCTTCTACTCTACTGTGTTTCCTATGGGGTCCGAACAGTGAGCCTGCTCAGAACAAAAGAACTGTGCTTCCTACACACACGGCCATATCTAATTCAATTCTGCTTAGGAACCTGACAAGAACAGTAGATCCTCTTCAGTTCAAGACATTGTACATGCTGGGAACCAATGCCAGTGCTATTTGCCCTGTATGTGACAATGGGAGCACAATAGTGACTCTTCTTACCAGAAAACAACTCTTGCTCGTAGGACCAGAAACTGCATGTGATTCAACTCCATTTAGGACTGGGAAACAAACGCTAGCTCGCCTTACAAGAAACACACTCTGCTTTTGAGAAAAGAGCACTCTTCTACTCCATTGTGTTTCCTATGGGGTCCGAACAGTGAACTTGCTCAGAACAAAAGAACTGTGCTTCCTACACACACGGGCCATATCTATTTCAACTCTGCTTAGGAAATGAGAAGAATAGTAGCTCCTCTTCAGTCCAATACCCTGTACTTGGTGGGAACAGACGCGAGTGCTATTTGCACTGTGTATGGCAGTGGGAGCGCAATAGTGACTTTCCTTACCAGAAAACAACTCTTGTTCGTAGGACCAAAAACTGCATGTGATTCAACTCCATTTAGTACTTGGAAAAAAGCGCTAGCTCGCCTTACAAGAAACACACTCTGCTTTTGAGAAAAGAGCACTCTTCTACTCTACTGTGTTTCCTATGGGGTCTGAACAGTGAGCTTGCTCAGAACAAAAGAACTGTGCATCCTACACACACGGGCCATATCTAGTTCAACTCTGCTTAGGAAACTGACAAGAATAGTAGATCCTCTTCAGTCCAATACACTGTACTTGCTGGGAATAGACTCTAGTGCTATTTGCACTGTGTATGACAATTGGAGCGCAATAGTGACTCTTCTTACCAGAAAACAACTCTAGCTCGTAGGACCAGAAACTGCATGTGACTCAACTCCATTTAGGACTGGGAAACAAACGCTAGCTCAATTACAAGAAACACACTCTGCTTTTGAGAAAAGAGCACTCTTCTACTCTACTGTTTTTCCTATGGGGTCCGAACGGTGAGCTTGCTCAGAACAAAAGAACTGTGCTTCCTACACACACGGGACATATCTACTTCAACTCTGCTTAGGAAACTGACAAGAAGAGTAGTTTCTCTTCAGTCCAATACACTGTATTTGCTGGGAACAGACGCGAGTGCTATTTGCACTGTGTATGGCAATGGGAGCGCAATAGTGACTCTTCTTACCAGAAAACAACTCTTGCTCGTAAAACCAGAAACTGCATGGGATTCAACTCCATTTCTTACTGGGAGACAAACACTAGCTGGCCTTACAAGAAACACACTCTGCTTTTGAGAAAAGACCACTCTTCTACTTTACTGTGTTTCCTATGGGTTGCGAACAGTGAGCTTGCTCAGAACAAAAGAACTGTGCTTCCTACACACACGGGCCATATCTATTTCAACTCTGCTTAGGAAACTGACAAGAATAGTAGCTCCTCTTCAGTCCAGTACCCTGTACTTGGTGGGAACAGACGCGAGTGCTATTTGCACTGTGTATGGCAATGGGAGCGCAATAGTGACTCTTCTTACCAGAAAACAACTCTTGCTCGTAAAACCAGAAACTGCATGGGATTCAACTCCATTTCTTACTGGGAGACAAACACTAGCTGGCCTTACAAGAAACACACTCTGCTTTTGAGAAAAGACCACTCTTCTACTTTACTGTGTTTCCTATGGGTTGCGAACAGTGAGCTTGCTCAGAACAAAAGAACTGTGCTTCCTACACACACGGGCCATATCTATTTCAACTCTGCTTAGGAAACTGACAAGAATAGTAGCTCCTCTTCAGTCCAATACCCTGTACTTGGTGGGAACAGACGCGAGTGCTATTTGCACTGTGTATGGCAGTGGGAGCGCAATAGTGACTTTCCTTACCAAAAAACAACTCTTATTCGTAGGACCAAAAACTGCATGTGATTCAACTCCATTTAGTACTGGAAAAAAACGCTAGCTCGCCTTACAAGAAACACACTCTGCTTTTGAGAAAAGAGCACTCTTCTACTCTACTGTGTTTCCTATAGGGCCAAAACAGTGAGCTTGCTCAGAACAAAAGAACTGTGCTTCCTACACACACGGCCATATCTAGTTCAATTCTGCTTAGGAAACTGACAAGAATAGTAGATCCTCTTCAGTCCAATACAGTGTACATGCTGGTAACAGACGCCAGTGCTATTTGCCCTGTGTATGACAATGCGAGCGCAATAATGACTCTTCTTACAAGAAAACAACTGTTGCTCGTAGGACCAGAAACTGCATGGGATTCAACTCTATTTAGGACTGGGAAACAAACACTAGCTCACCTTACAAGAAACACACTCTCCTTTTGAGAAAAGAGCACTCTTGTACTCTACTGTGTTTCCTAAGGGGTCCGAACAGTGAGCTTTTCAGAACCAAAAAACTTTGCTTCCTACACACACGGGTCATACCTAGTTCAACTCTGCATAGGAAACTGACAAGAACAGTAGCTCCTCTTCAGTGCAATACACTGTACTTGCTGGGAACAGATGCGAGTGCTATTTGCACTGTGTATGGCAATGGGAGCACAATAGTGACTCTTCTTACTAGAAAACATCTCTTGCTCGTAGGAACACAAACTGCATGTGATTCAACTCCATTTAGAACTGGGAAACAAACGCTAGCTCGCCTTACAAGAAACACACTCTGCTTTTGAGAAAAGAGCACTCTTCTACTCTACTGTGTTTCCTTTAGGCCCAGAACAGAGAGCTTGCTCAGAACAAATGAACTGTGCTTCCTACACACACGGGCCATATCTAGTTCAACTCTGCTTAGGAAACTGACAAGAACAGTAGATCCTTTTCAGTCCAATACACTGTACATGCTGCGAACAGACGTGAGTGCTATTTGTACTGTGTATGGCAATGGGAGCACACTAGTGTCTCTTCTTACCAGAAAACAACTCTTGCTCGTAGGACCAGAAACTGCATGTGATTCAACTCCATTTAGGACTGGGAAACAAACACTAGCTCGCCTTACAAGAAACACACTCTGCTTTTGAGAAAAGAGCACTCTTCTACTCTACTGTGTTTCCTATGGTGTCCGAACAGTGAGCTTGCTCAGAACAAAAGAACTGTGCTTCCTACAACACACGGGCCATATCTAGTTCAACTCTGCTTAGAAAACTGAAAGAACAGTAGCTGCTCTTCAGTCCAATACACTGTACTTGCTGGGAACAGATGCCAGTGCTATTTGCACTGTGTATGGCAATGGGAGCGCAATAGTGACTCTTCTTACCAGAAAACAACTCATGCTCGTAGGACCAGAAACTGCATGGGATTCAACTCCATTTCTGACTGGGAAGCAAATATTAGCTTGCCTTTCAAGAAACACAATCTAATTTGAGAAAAGAGCACTCATCTACTGTACTGTGTTTCCTATGGTGTCTGCACAGTGTGCTTTCTCAGAACAAAAGAACTGTGTTT
Source organism: Peromyscus eremicus (assembly GCF_949786415.1). Classification (NCBI taxonomy): domain Eukaryota; kingdom Metazoa; phylum Chordata; class Mammalia; order Rodentia; family Cricetidae; genus Peromyscus; species Peromyscus eremicus. The sequence goes on along the minus strand of NW_026735507.1, from coordinate 61,157 downwards.
CCTACACACACGGTTACATATCTATTTCAACTCCACTTAGGAAAATGACAAGAACAGTAGCTCCTCTTCAGTCCAATACACTGTACTTGCTGGGAACAGACGCGAGTGCTATTTTCACTATGTATGGCAATGGGTGCGCAATAGTGACTTTCCTTACCAGAAAACAACTCTTGCTCATAGGACCAGAAACTGCATGTGATTCAACTCCATTTAGGACTGGAAAACAAACGCTAGCTCGCCTTACAAGAAATACACTCTGCTTTTGAGAAAAGAGCACTCTTCTACTCTACTGTGCTTCCTATAGGGCCAGATCAGTGAGGTTGATCAGAACAAGAGAACTGTGCTTCCTACACTCACGGCCATATCTTGTTCAATTCTGCTTAGGAAACTGACAAGAACAGTACATCCTCTTCAGTCCAATAGACTGTACATGCTGAAAACAGACGCGAGTGCTATTTGCCCTGTGTACGACCATGGGAGCGCAATAGTGACTCTTCTTACCACAAAACAGCTCTTGCTCGTTGGACAAGAAACTGCATGGGATTCAACTCCATTTAGGACTGGGAAACAAACTCTAGCTTGCCTTACAAGAAACACACTCTGCTTTTGAGAAAAGAGCACTCTTCTACTCTACTGTGTTTCCTATGGAGTCCGAACAGTGAGCTTGCTCAGAACAAAAGAACTGTGCTTCCTATACACATGGGCCATATCTAATTCAACTCTGCTTAGGAAACTGACAGGAACAGTAGCTCCTCTTCAGTCCAATACAGTGTGTTTGCTGGGAACAGACTCGTGTGCTATTTGCCCTGTGTATGGCAATGGGAGTGCAATAGTGACTCTTCTTACCAGAAAACAACTCTTGCTCATAGCACCACAAACTGCATGTGACTCAACTCCATTTAGGACAGGGAAACAAACGCTAGCTCACCTTCCAAGAAACACACTCTGCTTTTGTGAAAGGAGCACTCTTCTACTCTACTGTGTTTCCTATGGGTTCCGAACAGTGAGCCTGCTCAGAACAAAAGAACTGTGCTTCCTACACACACGGCCATATCTAATTCAATTCTGCTTAGGAACCTGACAAGAACAGTAGATCCTCTTCAGTTCAAGACATTGTACATGCTGGGAACCAATGCCAGTGCTATTTGCCCTGTATGTGACAATGGGAGCACAATAGTGACTCTTCTTACCAGAAAACAACTCTTGCTCGTAGGACCAGAAACTGCATGTGATTCAACTCCATTTAGGACTGGGAAACAAACGCTAGCTCGCCTTACAAGAAACACACTCTGCTTTTGAGAAAAGAGCACTCTTCTACTCCATTGTGTTTCCTATGGGGTCCGAACAGTGAACTTGCTCAGAACAAAAGAACTGTGCTTCCTACACACACGGGCCATATCTATTTCAACTCTGCTTAGGAAATGAGAAGAATAGTAGCTCCTCTTCAGTCCAATACCCTGTACTTGGTGGGAACAGACGCGAGTGCTATTTGCACTGTGTATGGCAGTGGGAGCGCAATAGTGACTTTCCTTACCAGAAAACAACTCTTGTTCGTAGGACCAAAAACTGCATGTGATTCAACTCCATTTAGTACTTGGAAAAAAGCGCTAGCTCGCCTTACAAGAAACACACTCTGCTTTTGAGAAAAGAGCACTCTTCTACTCTACTGTGTTTCCTATGGGGTCTGAACAGTGAGCTTGCTCAGAACAAAAGAACTGTGCATCCTACACACACGGGCCATATCTAGTTCAACTCTGCTTAGGAAACTGACAAGAATAGTAGATCCTCTTCAGTCCAATACACTGTACTTGCTGGGAATAGACTCTAGTGCTATTTGCACTGTGTATGACAATTGGAGCGCAATAGTGACTCTTCTTACCAGAAAACAACTCTAGCTCGTAGGACCAGAAACTGCATGTGACTCAACTCCATTTAGGACTGGGAAACAAACGCTAGCTCAATTACAAGAAACACACTCTGCTTTTGAGAAAAGAGCACTCTTCTACTCTACTGTTTTTCCTATGGGGTCCGAACGGTGAGCTTGCTCAGAACAAAAGAACTGTGCTTCCTACACACACGGGACATATCTACTTCAACTCTGCTTAGGAAACTGACAAGAAGAGTAGTTTCTCTTCAGTCCAATACACTGTATTTGCTGGGAACAGACGCGAGTGCTATTTGCACTGTGTATGGCAATGGGAGCGCAATAGTGACTCTTCTTACCAGAAAACAACTCTTGCTCGTAAAACCAGAAACTGCATGGGATTCAACTCCATTTCTTACTGGGAGACAAACACTAGCTGGCCTTACAAGAAACACACTCTGCTTTTGAGAAAAGACCACTCTTCTACTTTACTGTGTTTCCTATGGTTTGCGAACAGTGAGCTTGCTCAGAACAAAAGAACTGTGCTTCCTACACACACGGGCCATATCTATTTCAACTCTGCTTAGGAAACTGACAAGAATAGTAGCTCCTCTTCAGTCCAGTACCCTGTACTTGGTGGGAACAGACGCGAGTGCTATTTGCACTGTGTATGGCAATGGGAGCGCAATAGTGACTCTTCTTACCAGAAAACAACTCTTGCTCGTAAAACCAGAAACTGCATGGGATTCAACTCCATTTCTTACTGGGAGACAAACACTAGCTGGCCTTACAAGAAACACACTCTGCTTTTGAGAAAAGACCACTCTTCTACTTTACTGTGTTTCCTATGGGTTGCGAACAGTGAGCTTGCTCAGAACAAAAGAACTGTGCTTCCTACACACACGGGCCATATCTATTTCAACTCTGCTTAGGAAACTGACAAGAATAGTAGCTCCTCTTCAGTCCAATACCCTGTACTTGGTGGGAACAGACGCGAGTGCTATTTGCACTGTGTATGGCAGTGGGAGCGCAATAGTGACTTTCCTTACCAAAAAACAACTCTTATTCGTAGGACCAAAAACTGCATGTGATTCAACTCCATTTAGTACTGGAAAAAAACGCTAGCTCGCCTTACAAGAAACACACTCTGCTTTTGAGAAAAGAGCACTCTTCTACTCTACTGTGTTTCCTATAGGGCCAAAACAGTGAGCTTGCTCAGAACAAAAGAACTGTGCTTCCTACACACACGGCCATATCTAGTTCAATTCTGCTTAGGAAACTGACAAGAATAGTAGATCCTCTTCAGTCCAATACAGTGTACATGCTGGTAACAGACGCCAGTGCTATTTGCCCTGTGTATGACAACGCGAGCGCAATAATGACTCTTCTTACCAGAAAACAACTGTTGCTCGTAGGACCAGAAACTGCATGGGATTCAACTCTATTTAGGACTGGGAAACAAACACTAGCTCACCTTACAAGAAACACACTCTCCTTTTGAGAAAAGAGCACTCTTGTACTCTACTGTGTTTCCTAAGGGGTCCGAACAGTGAGCTTTTCAGAACCAAAAAACTTTGCTTCCTACACACACGGGCCATACCTAGTTCAACTCTGCTTAGGAAACTGACAAGAACAGTAGCTCCTCTTCAGTGCAATACACTGTACTTGCTGGGAACAGATGCGAGTGCTATTTGCACTGTGTATGGCAATGGGAGCACAATAGTGACTCTTCTTACTAGAAAACATCTCTTGCTCGTAGGAACACAAACTGCATGTGATTCAACTCCATTTAGAACTGGGAAACAAACGCTAGCTCGCCTTACAAGAAACACACTCTGCTTTTGAGAAAAGAGCACTCTTCTACTCTACTGTGTTTCCTTTAGGCCCAGAACAGAGAGCTTGCTCAGAACAAATGAACTGTGCTTCCTACACACACGGGCCATATCTAGTTCAACTCTGCTTAGGAAACTGACAAGAACAGTAGATCCTTTTCAGTCCAATACACTGTACATGCTGCGAACAGACGTGAGTGCTATTTGTACTGTGTATGGCAATGGGAGCACACTAGTGTCTCTTCTTACCAGAAAACAACTCTTGCTCGTAGGACCAGAAACTGCATGTGATTCAACTCCATTTAGGACTGGGAAACAAACACTAGCTCGCCTTACAAGAAACACACTCTGCTTTTGAGAAAAGAGCACTCTTCTACTCTACTGTGTTTCCTATGGTGTCCGAACAGTGAGCTTGCTCAGAACAAAAGAACTGTGCTTCCTACAACACACGGGCCATATCTAGTTCAACTCTGCTTAGAAAACTGAAAGAACAGTAGCTGCTCTTCAGTCCAATACACTGTACTTGCTGGGAACAGATGCCAGTGCTATTTGCACTGTGTATGGCAATGGGAGCGCAATAGTGACTCTTCTTACCAGAAAACAACTCATGCTCGTAGGACCAGAAACTGCATGGGATTCAACTCCATTTCTGACTGGGAAGCAAATATTAGCTTGCCTTTCAAGAAACACAATCTAATTTGAGAAAAGAGCACTCATCTACTGTACTGTGTTTCCTATGGTGTCTGCACAGTGTGCTTTCTCAGAACAAAAGAACTGTGTTTCCTACACACACGGTTACATATCTATTTCAACTCCACTTAGGAAAATGACAAGAACAGTAGCTCCTCTTCAGTCCAATACACTGTACTTGCTGGGAACAGACGCGAGTGCTATTTTCACTATGTATGGCAATGGGTGCGCAATAGTGACTTTCCTTACCAGAAAACAACTCTTGCTCATAGGACCAGAAACTGCATGTGATTCAACTCCATTTAGGACTGGGAAACAAACGCTAGCTCGCCTTACAAGAAATACACTCTGCTTTTGAGAAAAGAGCACTCTTCTACTCTACTGTGCTTCCTATAGGGCCAGATCAGTGAGGTTGATCAGAACAAGAGAACTGTGCTTCCTACACTCACGGCCATATCTTGTTCAATTCTGCTTAGGAAACTGACAAGAACAGTACATCCTCTTCAGTCCAATAGACTGTACATGCTGAAAACAGACGCGAGTGCTATTTGCCCTGTGTACGACCATGGGAGCGCAATAGTGACTCTTCTTACCACAAAACAGCTCTTGCTCGTTGGACAAGAAACTGCATGGGATTCAACTCCATTTAGGACTGGGAAACAAACTCTAGCTTGCCTTACAAGAAACACACTCTGCTTTTGAGAAAAGAGCACTCTTCTACTCTACTGTGTTTCCTATGGAGTCCGAACAGTGAGCTTGCTCAGAACAAAAGAACTGTGCTTCCTATACACATGGGCCATATCTAATTCAACTCTGCTTAGGAAACTGACAGGAACAGTAGCTCCTCTTCAGTCCAATACAGTGTGTTTGCTGGGAACAGACTCGTGTGCTATTTGCCCTGTGTATGGCAATGGGAGTGCAATAGTGACTCTTCTTACCAGAAAACAACTCTTGCTCATAGGACCACAAACTGCATGTGACTCAACTCCATTTAGGACAGGGAAACAAACGCTAGCTCACCTTCCAAGAAACACACTCTGCTTTTGTGAAAGGAGCACTCTTCTACTCTACTGTGTTTCCTATGGGGTCCGAACAGTGAGCCTGCTCAGAACAAAAGAACTGTGCTTCCTACACACATGGCCATATCTAATTCAATTCTGCTTAGGAACCTGACAAGAACAGTAGAACCTCTTCAGTTCAAGACATTGTACATGCTGGGAACCAGTGCCAGTGCTATTTGCCCTGTATGTGACAATGGGAGCACAATAGTGACTCTTCTTACCAGAAAACAACTCTTGCTCGTAGGACCAGAAACTGCATGTGATTCAACTCCATTTAGGACTGGGAAACAAACGCTAGCTCGCCTTACAAGAAACACACTCTGCTTTTGAGAAAAGAGCACTCTTCTACTCCATTGTGTTTCCTATGGGGTCCGAACAGTGAGCTTGCTCAGAACAAAAGAACTGTACTTCCTACAATCACGGGCCATATCTAGTTCAACTCTGCTTAGGAAACTGACAAGAACAGTAGATGCTCTTCAGTCCAATACACTGTACTTGCTGGGAACAGACGGGAGTGCTATTTGCACTGTGTATGGCAAAGGGAGCACAATAGTGACTTTCCTTACCAGAAAACAAATCTTGCACGTAGGACCAAAAACTGCATATGATTCAACTCCATTTAGGACTGGGAAACAAACGCTAGCTCGCCTTACAAGAAACACACTCTGCTTTTGAGAAAAGAGCACTCCTCTACTCTTCTGTGTTTCCTATAGGGACAGAACAGAAAGCTTGCTCAGAACAAAAGAACAGTGCTTCCTACATACACGGCCATAACTAGTTCAATTCTGCTTAGGAAACTGACAAGAACAGTAGATCCTTTTCAGTCCAATACACTGTACATGCTGCGAACAGACGCGAGTGCTATTTGTACTGTGTATGGCAATGGGAGCACACTAGTGTCTCTTCTTACCAGAAAACAACTCTTGCTCGTAGGACCAGAAACTGCATGTGATTCAACTCCATTTAGGACTGGGAAACAAACGCTAGCTCGCCTTACAAGAAACACACTCTGCTTTTGAGAAAAGAGCACTCTTCTACTCTACTGTGTTTCCTATGGGGTCCGAACAGTGAGCTTGCTCAGAACAAAAGAACTGTGCATCCTACACACACGGGCCATATCTAGTTCAACTCTGTTTAGGAAACTGACAAGAATAGTAGATCCTCTTCAGTCCAATACACTGTACTTGCTGGGAATAGACTCTAGTGCTATTTGCACTGTGTATGACAATTGGAGCACAATAGTGACTCTTCTTACCAGAAAACAACTCTTGCACGTAGGACCAGAAATTGCATGTGACTCAACTCCATTTAGGACTGGGAAACAAACGCTAGCTCAATTACAAGAAACACACTCTGCTTTTGAGAAAAGAGCACTCTTCTACTCTACTGTGTTTCCTATGGTGTCTGAACAGTGAGCTAGCTCAGAACAAAAGAACTGTGCTTCCTACACACACGGGACATATCTACTTCAACTGTGCTTAGGAAACTGACAAGAACAGTAGCTTCTCTTCAGTCCAATACACTGTACTTGCTGGGAACAGACGCGAGTGCTATTTGCACTGTGTATGTCAATGGGAGCGCAATAATGACTCTTCCTACCAGAAAACAACTCTTGCTCGTAGGACCAGAAACTGCATGGGATTCAACTCCATTTCTTACTTGGAGACAAACACTAGCTGGCCTTACAAGAAACACACTCTGCTTTTGAGAAAAGACCACTCTTCTACTCTACTGTGTTTCCTATGGGTTCCGAACAGTGAGCTTGCTCAGAACAAAAGAACTGTGCTTCCTACACACACGGGCCATATCTATTTCAACTCTGCTTAGGAAACTGACAAGAATAGTAGCTCCTCTTCAGTCCAATACCCTGTACTTGGTGGGAACAGACGCGAGTGCTATTTGCACTGTGTATGGCAGTGGGAGCGCAATAGTGACTTTCCTTACCAGAAAACAACTCTTGTTCGTAGGACCAAAAACTGCATGTGATTCAACTCCATTTAGTACTGGAAAAAAACGCTAGCTCGCCTTGCAAGAAACACACTCTGCTTTTGAGAAAAGAGCACTCTTCTACTCTACTGTGTTTCCTATAGGGCCAAAACAGTGAGCTTGCTCAGAACAAAAGAACTGTGCTTCCTACACACACGGCCATATCTAGTTCAATTCTGCTTAGGGAACTGGCCAGAATAGTGGATCCTCTTCAGTCCAATACAGTGTACATGCTGGTAACAGACGCCAGTGCTATTTGCCCTGTGTATGACAACACGAGCGCAATAATGACTCTTCTTACCAGAAAACAACTCTTGCTCGTAGGACCAGAAACTGTATGTGATTCAACTCCATTTAGGACTGGGAAACAAATCCTAGCTCGCCTTACTAGAAAAACACTCTGCTTTTGAGAAAAGAGCACTCTTCTACTCTACTGTGTTTCCTATGGGGTCCGAACAATGAGCTTGCAAAGAACAAAAGAACTGTGCTTCCTACACACACGGGCCATATCTAGTTCAACTCTGCTTAGGAAACTGACAAGAACAGTAGATCCTCTTCAGTCCAATACACTGTACTTGCTGGGAACAGACGCGAGTGCTATTTGTACTGTGTATGGCAATGGGAGCGCAATAGTGACTCTTCTTACTAGAAAACAACTCTTGCTCGTAGGACCAAAAACTGAATGTTACTCAACTCCATTTAGGACTGGGAAACAAACGCTAGCTTGCCTTATAAGAAACACACTTTGCTTTTGAGAAAGAGCACTCTTCTACTCTACTGTGTTTCCTGTAGGGCCAGAACAGAAAGCTTGCTCAGAACAAAAGGACTGTGCTTCCTACACACATAGGCCATATCTGGCTCAACTCTGCTTAGGAATCTGAGAAGAAAAGTAGCTCCTCTTAAGTCCAATACTCTGTAAAGGCTGGGAACACACGCGAGTGCAATTTGCAATGTGTATGGTAATGGGAGCACAATAGTGACTCTTGTTACCAGAAAACAACGCTTGCTCATAGAACCAGAAACAGCATGAAACTCCACTCCATTTTGGACTGGGAAAGAAACACTAGCTCGCCTTACAATAAACACATTCTGCTTTTGAGAAAAGAGCACTCTTCTACTCTACTGTGTTTCCTGTAGGGCCAGAACAGAAAGCTTGCTCAGAACAAAAGAACTGTGCTTCCTACACACACGGGCCATATCTAGTTGAATTCTGCTTAGGAAACTGACAAGAACAGTATGTCCTCTTCAGTCAAAATACACTGTATATGCTGGGAACAGACACCAGTGCTATTTGCCCTTTGTATGACAATGGGAGCGCAATAGTGACTCTTCTTACCAGAAAACAACTCTTGTTCATACGACCAGAAACTGCATGTGATTCAACTCCATTTAGGACTGGGAAACAAACGCTAACTTGCCTTACAAGAAACACACTCTGCTTTTGAGAAAAGAGAACTCTTCTACTCTACTGTGTTTCCTATAGGGCCAGAACAGTGAGCTTGCTCAGAACAAAAGAACTGTACTTCCTACACACGGGCCATATCTAGTTCAACTCTGCTTAGGTAACTGAGAAGAAAAGTAGCTCTTCCTCAGTCCAATACACTGTACATGCTGGGAACAGACGCGAGTGCAATTTGCACTGTGTATGGCAATGAGAGCACAATAGTGACATTCCTTACCAGAAAACAAGTTTTGCTCATAGGACCAAAAACTGCATGTGATTCAACTCCATTTAGGACTGGGAAACAAACGCTATCTCGCCTTACAAGAAACACACTCTGCTTTTGAGAAAAGAGCACTCTTCTACTCTACTGTGTTTCCTATAGGGCTAGAACAGTGAGCTTGCTCAGAACAGAAGAACTGCGCTTCCTACACACACGGCAATATCTAGTTCAATTCTGCTTAGGAACCTGACAAGAACAGTAGATTCTCTTCATTCCAATACACTGTACTTGCTGGGAACAGAGCGAGTGCTATTTGCACTATGTATGGCAATGGGAGCGCAATAGTGACTTTCCTTACCAGAAAAAAACTCTTGCTCATAGGACCAGAAACTGCATGTGATTCAACTGCATATAGGACTGGGAAAAAAAGGCTTACTCGCCTTACAAGAAACACACTCTGCTTTTGAGAAAAGAGCGCACTTCTACTCCACTGTGTTTCCTATGGTGTCCGAACAGTGAGATTGCTCAGAACAAAAGAACTGTGCTTCCTACATACATGGCCATATCTAGTTCAACTCTGCTGAGGAAACTGACAAGAACAATAGATCCTTTTCAGTCCAATACACTGTACATGCTTGGAACAGACGCGAGTGCTATTTGTACTGTGTATGGCAATGGGAGCCCAATAGTGACTCTTCTTACCAGAAAACTACTCTTGTTCGTGGGACCAAAAACTGCATGTGACTCAACTCCATTTAGGACTGGGAAACAAACGCTAGGTCGCCTTATAAGAAACACACTCTGCTTTTGAGAAAAGAGCACTCTTCTACTCTACTGTGTTTCCTATGGGGTCCGAACAGTGAGCTTGCTCAGAACAAAAGAACTGTGCTTCCTACACACACGGGCCATATCTAGTTCAACTCTGCTTAGGAAACTGACAAGAACAGTAGCTCCTCTTCAGTCGAATACACTGTACTTGCTGGAAAAACACGCAAGTGCTATTTGCACTGTGTATGGCAAAGGGAACGCAATAGTGACTTTCCTTACCAGAAAACAACTCTTGCTGGTAGGACCAAAAACTGCATGTGATTCAACTCCATTTAGGGATTGGGAAACAAACGCTAGCTCACCTTACAAGAAACACACTCTGCTTTTGAGAAAAGAGCACTCTTCTACTCTGCTGTGTTTCCTATAGGGCCAGAACAGTGAGCTTGCTCAGAAAAAAAGAACTGTGCTTCCTAAACAAACGGGCCATATCTAGTTCAACTCCTCTTAGGAAAATGACAAGAACAGTAGCTCCTCTTCAGTCCAATACACTGTACTTGCTGGGAACCAATGCCAGTGCTATTTGCCCTGTGTATGACAATGGGAGCTTAATAGTGACTCTTATTACCAGAAAACAACTCTTGCTCATAGGACCAGAGACTGCATGTAATTCAACTCCATTTAGGACTGGGAAACAAACACTAGCTCGCCTTACAAGAAACACACTCTGCTTTTGAGAAAAGAGCACTCTTCTACTCTACTGTGTTTCCAATAGGGCCAGAACAGTGAGCTTGATCAGAACAAGAGAACTGTGCTTCCTACACACACGGCCATATCTAGTACAGTTCTGCTTAGGAAACTGACAAGAACAGTAGCTCCTCCTCAATCCAATACAGTGTATTTGCTGGGAATAGACGCATGTGCTATTTGTACTATGTTTGGCAATGGGAGCAAAATAGTGACTCTTCTTACCAGAAAACAACTCTTGCTCATAGGACCACAAACTGCAAGTGACTCAATTCCATTTAGGACTGGGAAACAAACGCTAGCTCGCCTTCCAAGAAAAACACTCTGCTTTTGTGAAAAGAGCACTCTTCTACTCTAATGTGTTTCCTATGGGGTCCGAACAGTGAGCTTGCTCAGAACAAAAGAACTGTGCTTCCTACACACACGGGCATATCTAATTCATTTCTGCTTAGGAACCTGACAAGAACAGTAGATCCTCTTCAGTTCAATACATTGTACATGCTGGGAACCGATGCCAGTGCTATTTGCCCTGTGTATGACAATGGGAGCGCAATAGTGACTCTTCTTAGCAGAAAACAACTCTTGTTCGTAGGACCAGAAACTGCATGTGATTCAACTCCATTTAGGACTGGGAAACAAACGCTAGCTCGCCTTTCAAGAAACACACTCTGCTTTTGAGAAAAGAGCACTCTTCTACTCTACTGTGTTTCCAATAGGGCCAGAACAGTGAGCTTGATCAGAACAAGAGAACTGTGCTTCCAACACACAAGGCCATATCTAGTTCAATTCTGCTAAGAAAACTAACAAGAACAGTAGATTCTCTTCAGTCCAATACACTGTACATTCTGGGAACCTACGCCAGTGCTAATTCCCCTGTGTATGTCAATGGGAGCGCAATATTGACTTTCCTTAATAGAAAACAACTCTTGCTGGTAGGACCACAAACTGCATGTCACTCAACTCCATTTAGGACTGGGAAACAAACGCTAGCTCGCCTTCCAAGAAACACACTCTGCTTTTGAGAAAAGAGCACTCTTCTGCTCTAATGTGTTTCCAATAGGGCCAGAACAGTGAGCTTGATCAGAACAAGAGAACTGTGCTTCCTACACACACGGCCATATCTAGTTCAATTCTGCTTAGGAAACTGACAAGAACAATAGATCCTTTTCAGTCCAATACACTGTACATGCTGGGAACAGACGCGAGTGCTATTTGTACTGTGTATGGCAATGGGAGCCCAATAGTTACTCTTCTTACCAGAAAACTACTCTTGCTCGTAGGATCAAAAACTGCATGTGACTCAACTCCATTTAGAACTGGGAAACAAACGTTAGCTATCCTTACAAGAAACACACTCTGCTTTTGAGAAAAGAGCACTCTTCTACTCTACTGTGTTTCCTATAGGGCCAGAACAGTGAGCTTGCTCAGAAAAAAGACCTGTGCTTCCTACACACACGGGCCGTATCTGGTTCAACTCTGCTAGGAAAAATGACAAGAACAGTAGCTCCTCCTCAGTCCAATACACTGTACTTGCTGGGAACAGACGCAAGTGCTATTAGCACTGTGTATGGCAAAGCGAGAGCAATAGTGACTTTCCTTACCAGAAAACAACTCTTGCTCGTAGGACCAGAAACTGCATGTGATTCAAATCCATTTAGGACTGGGAAACAAATGCTAGCTCACCTTACAAGAAACACACATCTGCTTTTGAGAAAAGAGCACTCTTCTACTCTATATTGTTTCCTATGGAGTCCGAACAGTGAGCTTGCTCAGAACAAAAGAACTGTGCTTCCTACACACACGGCCATATCTAGTTCAATTCTGCTTAGGAACCTGACAAGAACAGTAGATTCTCTTCAGTCCAATACACTGTACATGCTGAGAACCGACGCCAGTGCTATTTGCCCTGTGTATGACAATGGGAGCGCAATATTGACTCTTCTTACCAGAAAACCATGCTTGCTCGTAGGACCAGAAACTGCATGTGATTCAACTCCATTTAGGACTACAAAACAAACGCTAGCTCGCCTTACAATAAACACACTCTGTTTTTGAGAAAAGAGCACTCATCTACTCTACTGCGTTTCCTATGGTGTCCAAACAGTGAGCTTGCTCAGAACAAAAGATCTGTGCTTCCTACACACATGGACCATATCTAGTTCAACTCTGCTTAGGAAACTGAGAAGAACAGTAGCTCCTCTTCAGTCCAATACACTGTATTTGCTGGGAACAGATGCGAGTGCTATTTGCACTGTGTATGGCATTTGGGGCGCAATAGTGACTCTTCTTACCAGAAAACAAATCTTGCTCATAGGACCAAAAACTGCATGTGACTCAATTCCATTTAGGACTGAAAATCAAACGCAAGCTCCCCTTACAAGAAACACACTCTGCTTTAGAGAAAAGAGCACTCCTCTCCTCTACTCTGTTTCATACAGGGCCAGAACAGTGAGCTTGCTCAGAACATTATAACTGTGCTTCCTACACACACGGCCATATCTAGTTCAATTCTGCTTAGGAACCTGACAAGAACAGTAGATCCTCTTCAGTCCAATACACCGTACTTGCTGGGAATAGACGCCAGTGCTATCTGTCCTGTGTATGGCAATGGCAGCGCAATAGTGACTATTTTTACCATAAAACAACTCTTGCTTGTAGGATTAGAAACTGCATGTGATTCAACTCCATTTAGGACTGGGCAACAAATGCTAGCTCGCATCACATGAAACACACCCTGCTTTTGAGAAAAGAGAACTCTTCTATTCTACTGTGTTTCCTATGGGGACCGAACAGTGAGCTTGCTCAGAACAAAAGAACTGTGATTCCTACACAAACGGCCATATCTAGTTCAACACTGCTTAGGAAACTGACAAGAACAGTAGATCCTCTTCAGTCCAATATACTGTACTTCCTGGGAACAGACGCAAGTGGTATTTGCACTGTGTACGGCAATTGGAGCACAATAGTGTCTTTCCTTACCAGAAAACAACTCTTGCTCATAGGACCAGAAACTGCATGTCATTCAACTCCATTTCAGACTGGGAAAGAAACGCTAGCTCGCCTTACAAGAAACACACTCTGCTTTAGAGAAAAGAGCACTCTTCTACTCTACTGTGTTTCCTATAGGGCCAGAACAGTGAGCTTGCTCGGAACAAAACAACTGTGCTTCCTACACACACGGGCCATATCTAGTTCAATTCTGCTTAGGAAACTGACAAGAACAGTGGAACCGCTTCAGTCCAATACACTGTACATGCTGGGAACAGACGCCAGTGCTATTTGCACTGTGTATGGCAATGGGAGCACAATATTGACTTTCCTTACCACAAATAAACTCTTGCTCGTAGGACCAGAAACTGCATGTGATTCAACTCCATTTAGGACTTGGAAACAAACGCTAGCTTGCCGTACAAGAACCACACTCTGCTTTTGAGAAAAGAGCACTCTTGTACTCTACTGTGTTTCCTATAGGGTCCGAACGGTTAGCTTGCTCTGAACAAAAGAACTCTGCTTCCTACACACACGGCCATATCTAGTTCAATTCTGCTTAGGAACCTGACAAGAACAGTAGATCCTCTTCAGTCCAATACACTGTACTTGCTGGGAACAGACGCCAGTGCTATTTGTCCTGTGTATGGCAATGGCAGCGCAATAGTGACTATTTTTACCATAAAACAACTCTTGCTTGTGGGATTAGAAACTACATGTGATTCAACTCCATTTAGGACTGGGAAACAAACGCTAGCTCTCCTTTCAAGAAACACACTCTGCTTTTGAGAAAAGAGCACTCTTCTACTCTACTGTGTTTCCTATGGGGACCGAACAGTGAGCTTGCTCAGAACAAAAGAACTGTGATTCCTACACAAACGGCTATATCTAGTTCAACACTGCTTAGGAAACTGACAAGAACAGTAGATCCTCTTCAGTCCAATACACTGTACTTGCTGGGAACAGACGCCAGTGCTATTTGCACTGCGTAGGGCAATTGGAGCACAATAGTGACTTTCCTTACCAGAAAACAACTCTTGCTCATAGGACCAGAAACTGCATGTGATTCAACTCCATTTCAGACTGGGAAAGAAAAGCTAGCTCGCCTTACAAAAAATACACTCTGCTTTAGAGACAAGAGCACTTTCTACTCTACTGTGTTTCCTATGGGGTCCAAACAGTGAGCTTGCTCAGAACAAAAGAACTGTGCTTCCTACACACATGAACCATATGCAGTTCAACTCTGCTTAGGAAACTGACAAGAACAGTAGCTCCTCTTCAGTCCAATACACTTTACTTGCTGAGAACAGACGCGAGTGCTATTTGCACTGTGTATGGCAATGGGGCACAATAGTGACTCGTCTTACCAGAAAACAACTCTTGCTCGTAGGACAAAAAACTGCATGTGACTCAACTCCATTTAGGACTGGGAAACAAACTCTATCTCGCCTTACAAGAAACACACTCTGCTTTTGAGAAAAGAGCACTCTTCTACTCAATTGTGTTTCCTATAGGGCCAGAACAATGAGCTTACTCAGAACAAAAGAACTGTGCTTCCTACATACACGGGCCATATCTAGTTCAACTCTGCTTAGGAAAATGAGAAGAACGGTAGCTCCTTTTCAGTCCAATACACTGTACTTACTTGGAACAAACGGGAGGGCTATTTGCACTGTGTATGGCAATGGGAGCGCAATAGTGACTTTCCTTACCAGAAAACAACTCTTGCTCATAGGACCACAAACTGCATTGGATTCAACTCCATTTAGGACTGGAAAACAAAACCTAGCTCGCCATACAAGAAACACACTCTGCTTTTGAGAAAAGAGCACTCTTCTACTATACTGTGTTTCCTATGGGGTCTGAACAGTGAGCTTGCTCAGAACAAAAAAACTATGCTTCCTACACACAGGGGCCATATCTAGTTCAAGTCTGCTTAGGAACATGACAAGAACAGTAGATCCTCTTCTATCCAATACACTGTACTTGCTGCGAACAGACAGGAGTGCTATTTGCACTGTGTATGGCAATGGGAGCGCAATAGTGACTTTCCTTACCAGAAAACAACTCTTGCTCATAGGACCAGAAACTGCATGTGATTCAACTCCATTTAGGTGTGGGAAACAAACGCTAGCTCGCCTTACAAGAAACACACTCTGCTTTTGATAAAAGAGCAATCTTTTACTCTACTGTGTTTCCTATGGAGTCCAAAGAGTGAGCTTGCTCAGAACAAAAGAACTGTGCTTCCTACACACATGGACCATATCTAGTTCAAATCTGCTTAGGAAACTGACAAGAACAGTAGCTCCTATTCAGTCCAATACACTGTGCTTGCTGGGAACAGACGCGAGTGCTATTTGCACGGTGTATGGCATTTGGAGCGCAATAGTGACACTTCTTACCAGAAAACAACTCTTGCTCATAGGACCAAAAACTGCCTGTGACTCAACTCCATTTAGGACTGGGAAACAAACGCGAGCTCGCCTTACAAGAAACACACTCTGCTTTAGAGAAAAGAGCACTCTTCTTCTCTACTGTGTTTCCTATAGGCCCAGAACAGTGAGCTTTCTCAGAACATAATAACTGTGCTTCCTACACACACGGGCCATATCTAGTTCAACTCTGCTTAGGAAACTGACAAGAACAGTAGCTCCTCTTCAGTCCGATACACTGTACTTGCTGAGAACAGACGCGAGTGCTACTTGCACTGGGTATGGCAATTGGAGCACAATAATGACTCGTCTTACCAGAAAACAACTCTTGCTCGTAGGACAAAAAACTGCATGTGACTCAACTCCATTTAGGACTGGGAAACAAACTCTAGCTCGCCTTACAAGAAACACAATCTGTTTTTGAGAAAAGAGCACTCTTCTACTCTACTGTGTTTCCTATGGGGTCCAAACAGAGTGCTTGCTCAGAACAAAAGAACTGTGCTTCTTAAACACACGGACCATATGTAGTTCAACTCTGCTTAGGAACCTGACAAGAACAGTAGCTCCTCTTCAGACCAATACACTGTATTTGCTGGGAACAGACGTGAGTGCTCTTTGCACTGTGTATAGCAATGAGAGCACAATAGTGACTTTCCTTACCAGAAAAGAACTCTTGCTCGTAGGACAAAAAACTGCATGTCATTCAACTCCATTTAGGACTGGGAAACAAACGCTAGCTCGCTTTCCAAGAAACACACTCTGCTTTTGAGAAAAGAACACTCTTCTACTCTACTGTGTTTCCTATGTGTTCGGAACAGTGAGCTTGCTCAGAACAAAAAAACTGTGCTTCCTACAAACAGGGCCATATCTAGTTCAACTCTGCTTAGGAACCTGACAAGAACAGTAGATACTCTTCAGTCCTATACACTGTACTTGCTTAGAACAGACACCATTGCTATTTGTCCTGTGTATGGCAATGGCAGCGCAATAGTGACTCTTCTTACCAGAAAACAACTCTTGCTCGTAGGACCAGAAACTGGATGTGATTCAACTCCATTTAGGACTGGGAAACAAACTCCAGCTCGCTTTACAAGAAACACACGCTGCTTTTGAGAAAATAGCACTCATCTAATCTACTTTGTTTCCTATAGGGCCAGAACAGTGAGCTTGCTCAGAAAAAAAGAACTGTGCTTCCTACACACACGGGCCATATCTAGTTCAACTCTACTTAGGAAATTGACAAGAACATTAGCACCTATTCAGTCCAATACTCTGTACTTTCTGGGAACAGACGCAAGTGCTATTTGCACTGTGTATGGCAATGGTTGCGCAATAGCGACTCTCCTTACCAGAAAACAACTCGTGCTCGTAGGACCAGAAACTGCGTGTGATTCAACTCCATTTAGGACTGGGAAACAAATGCTAGCTTGCCTTACATGAAACACACTCTGCTTTTGAGAAAAGAGCACTCTTCTACTCTACTGTGTTTCCTGTGGTGTCCGAACAGTGAGCTTGCTCAGAACAAATGAACTGTGCTTCCTACACACACGGGCCATATCTAGTTCAACTCTGCTTAGGATACTGACAAGAACAGTAGCTCCTCTTCAGTCCAATACACTGTACTTGCAGGGAAGAGAGGCGAGTGCTATTTGCACTGTGTATGGCAATTGGAGCACAATAGTGACTCGTCTTACCAGAAAACAACTCTTGCTCGTAGGACAAAAAACTGCATGTGACTCAACTCCATTTAGGACTGGAAAATGAACACTAGCTCGCCTTACAAGAAACACACTCTGCTTTTGAGAAAAGAGCACTCTTCTACTCTACTGTGTTTCCTATGGGGTCTGAACAGTGAGCTTGCTCAGAACAAAAGAACTGTGCTTCCTGCACACACGGCCATATCTAGTTCAATTCTGCTTAGGAACCTGACAAGAACAGTAGATCCTCTTCAGTCTAATACACTGTACTTGCTGGGAACAGACGCCAGGGCTATTTGTCCTGTGTATGACAATGGCTGCGCAATAGTGACTCTTCTTACCATAAAACAACTCTTGCACGTAGGACCAGAAACTGTATGTGATTCAACTCCATTTAGGACTGGGAAACAAACGGTAGCTCGCCTTACAAGAAACACATTCTTCTTTTAGAGAAAAGAGCATTCATCTACTCTACTGTGTTTCCTATAGGGCCAGAACAGTGAGCTTGCTCAGAACAAAAGAAATGTGCTTCCTACACACACGGGACATATCTAGTTCAGCTCTGCTTAGGAAACTGACAAGAAGAGTAGCCCCTCTTCAGTCCGATACACTGTACTTGCTGGGAACAAACGTGAGTGCTATTTGCACTGTGTATGGCAATGGGAGCGCAATAGTGACTTTCCTACCAGAAAACAACTCTTGCTCGTAGGACCAGAAACTGCATGTGATTCAACTCCATTTAGGACTGGGAAACAAAGCTAGCTCGCCTTTCATGAAATACACTCTGCTTTTGAGAAAAGAGCACTCTTCTACTCTACTGTGTTTCCTATGGGGTCCGAACTGTGAGCTTGCTCAGAACAAAAGAACTGTGCTTCCTACACACACGGGCCATATCTAGTTCAACTCTGCTTAGGAAACTTACAAGAAGAGTAGCTCCTTTTCAGTCCGATACACTGTACTTGCTGGGAATAGACGCGAGTTCTCTGCACTGTGTATGGCAATGGGAGCGCAATAGTGACTTTCCTACCAGAAAACAACACTTGCTCGTAGGACCACAAACTGCATGTGATTCAACGCCATTTAGGACTGGGAAAAAAACGCGAGCTCACCTTACAAGAAACACACTCTGCTCTAGAGAAAAGAGCACTCTTCTTCTCTACTGTGTTTCCTATAGGGTCAGAACAGTGAGCTTGCTCAGAACATAGTAATTGTGCTTCCTTCACACACGGGCCATATCTAGTTCAACTCTGCTTAGGAAACTGACAAGAACAGTAGCTCCTCTTCAGTCCAAAACACTGTACTTGCGGGGAAGAGACGCGAGTGCTATTTGCACTGTGTATGGCAATTGGAGCACAATAGTGACTCGTCTTACCAGAAAACAACTCTTGCTCGTAGGACAAAAAACTGCATGTGACTCAACTCCATTTAGGACTGGGAAACAAACGCGAGCTCGCCTTACAAGAAACACACTCTGCTTTAGAGAAAAGAGCACTCTTCTTCTCTACTGTGTTTCCTATATGGCCAGAACAGTGAGCTTGCTCAGAACATAATAACTGTGCTTCCTACACACACAGGCCATATCTAGTTCAACTCTGCTTAGGAGACTGACAAGAACAATAGCTCCTCTTCAGTCTAATACACTGTACTTGCTAAAAACAGACGCGAGTGCTATTTGCACTGTGTATGGCAATGAGAGCGCAATAGTGGCTTTCCTTACCAGAAAACAACTCTTTTTCGTAGGACCACACACTTCATGTGATTCAACGCCATTTAGGACTGGGAAACAAGTGCTAGCTCGCCTTACAAGAAACACACTCTGCTTCTGAGAAAAGAGCACTGTTCTACTCTACTGTGTTTCCTACGGGGTCCAAACAGTGAGCTTACTCAGAACAAAAGAACTGTGCTTCCTACACACATGGACCATATCTAGTTCAAATCTGCTTAGGAAACTGACAAGAACAGTAGGTCCTATTAGTCCAATACACTGTGCTTACTGGGAACAGACGCGAGTGCTATTTGCACTGTGTATGGCATTTGGAGTGCAATAGTTACTCTTCTTACCAGAAAACAACTCCTGCTCGTAGGACCAAAAACTGCCTGTGTCCAAACTCCATTTAGGACTGGGAAACAAACGCGAGCTCGCCTTACAAGAAACACACTCTGCTTTAGAGAAAGGAGCACTCTTCTACTCTACTGTGTTTCCTATAGTGCCAGAACAGTGAGCTTGCTCAGAACATAATAACTGTGCTTCCTACACACGGGCGATATCTAGTTCAACTCTGCTTAGGAAACTGACAAGAACAGTAGCTCCTCTTCAGTCCAATACACTGTACTTGCGGGAAAGAGACGCGAGTGCTATTTGAACTGTGTATGGCAATTGGAGCACAACAGTGACTCGTCTTACCAGAAAACAACTCTTGCTCGTAGGACAAAAAACTGCATGTGACTCAACTCCATTTAGGATTCGGAAACAAACTCTAGCTCGCCTTACAAGAAACACACTCTGCTTTTGAGAAAAGAGCACTCTTCTACTCTACTGTGTTTCCTATAGGGCCAGAACAGTGAGCTTCCTCAGAACAAATGAACCAATCTTCCTCGACACAGGGGCCATATCTAGTTCAACTCTGCTTAGGATACTGACAAGAACAGTAGCTCCTCTTCAGTCCAATACACTGTACTTGCTGGGAACAGACGTGAGTGCTATTTGCACTGTGTATGGCAATGAGAGCGCAATAGTGGCTTTCCTTACCAGAAAACAACTCTTGCTCATAGGACCACACACTGCATGTGATTCAACGCCATTTAGGACTGGGAAACAAATGCTAGCTCGCCTTACAAGAAACACACTCTGCTTCTGAGAAAAGAGCACTCTTCTACTCTACTGTGTTTCCTATGGGGTCCAAACAGTGAGCTTGCTCAGAACAAAAGAACTGTGCTTCCTACACACATGGACCATACCTAGTTCAACTCTGCTTAGGAAACTGACAAGAACAGTAGCTCCTCTTCAGTCCAAAACACTGTACTTGCGGGGAAGAGACGCGAGTGCTAATTGCACTGTGCATGGCAATTGGAGCACAATAGTGACTCGTCTTACCAGAAAACAACTCTTGCTCGTAGGACAAAAAACTGCATGTGACTCAACTCCATTTAGGTCTGGGAAACAAACGATAGCTCGCCTTACAAGAAATACACTCTGCTTTAGAGAAAAGAGCACTCTTCTACTCTACTGTGTTTCCTATGGGGTCCGAACAGTGAGCTTGCTCAGAACAAAAGAACTGTGCTTCCTACACACACAGCCATATCTAGTTCAATTCTGCTTAGTAACCTTACAAGAACAGTAGCTCCTCTTCAGTCCAATACACTGTACTGCTGGGAACAGACGCGAGTGCTATTTGTCCTGTGTATGGCAATGGCAGCACAATAGTGACTATTCTTATCATTAAACAACTCTTGCTCGTAGGACCAGAAACTGCATGTGATTCAACTCCATTTAGGACTGGGAAACAAACGCTAGCTCGCCTTACAAGAAACAAAATCTGCTTTAGAGAAAAGAGCACTCTTCTACTCTACTGTGTTTCCTATAGGGCCAGAACAGTGAGCTGCTCAGAACAAAAGAACTGTGCTTCCTACACACGGGCCATATCTATTTCAACTCTGCTTAGGAAACTGACAAGAACAGTAGCTCCTCTTCAGTCCGATACACTGTACTTGCTGGGAGCAGACGCGAGTGCTATTTGCACTGTGTATGGCAATGGGAGCGCAATAGGGACTTTCCTTACCAGAAAACAACTCTTGCTCGTATGACCTGAAGCTGCATGTGATTCAACTCCGTTTAGGACGGGGAAACAAATGCTAGCTCGCCTTACATGAAACACTCTCTGCTTTTGAGAAAAGAGCACTCTTCTACTCTACTGTGTTTCCTATGGGGTCCAAACAGTGAGCTTGCTCAGAACAAAAGAACTGTGCTTCCTACACACAGGGGCCATATCTAGTTCAACTCTGCTTAGGAAAATGACAAGAACAGTAGCTCCTCTTCAGACTAATACACTGTACTTGCTGGAAAAAGACGCGAGTGCTATTTGCACTGTGTATGGCAAAGGGAGCGCAATAGTGACTTTCCTTACCAGAAAACAACTCTTGCTGGTAGGAACAAAAAGTGCATGTGATTCAACTCCATTTAGGACTGGGAAACAAACGCAAGCTCGCCTTAAAAGATACACACTCTGCTTTTGAGAAAAGAGCACTCTTCTACTCTACTGTGTTTCCTATAGGGCCTGAACAGAGAGCTTGCTCAGAACAAAAGAACTGTGCTTCCTACATACATGGCCATATCTAGTTCAATTCTGCTTAGGAAACTGACAAGAGCAATAGATCCTTTTCAGTCCAATACACTGTACATGCTGGGAACAGACGTCAGTGCTATTTGTACTGTGTATGGCAATGGGAGCCCAATAGTGACTCTTCTTACGAGAAAACTACTCTTGCTCGTAGGACCAAAAACTGCATGTGACTCAACTCCATTTAGGACTGGGAAACAAACGCTAGCTAGCCTTACAAGAAACACACTCTGCTTTTGAGAAAAGAGCACTCTTCTACTCTACTGTGTTTCCTATAGGGCCAGGACAGTGAGCTTGCTCAGAACAAAAGAAATGTGCTTCCTACACACACGGGCTCTATCTAGTTCAATTCTTCTTAGGAAACTGACAAGAACAGTGGAACCTCTTCAGTCCAATACACTGTACATGCTGGGAACAGACGCCAGTGCTATTTGCACTGTGGATGGCAATGGGAGCAAAATAGTGACTTTCGTTAGCAGAAATAAACTCTTGCTCGTAGGACCCGAAACTGCATGTGATTCAACTCCATTTAGGACTGGGAAACAAACGCTAGCTTGCCGTACAAGAAACACACTCTGCTTTTGAGAACAGAGCACTCTTCTACTCTACTGTGTTTCCTATAGGGTCCGAACAGTGAGCTTGCTCTGAACAAAAGAACTGTGCTTACTACACACACGGCCATATCTAGTTCAATTCTGCTTAAAAACCTGACAAGAACAGCAGGTCCTCTTCAGTCCAATACACCGTACTTGCTGGGAACAGACGCCAGTGCTATTTGTCCTGTGTATGGCATTGGGAGCACAATAGTGACTTTCCTTACCAGAAATAAACTCTTGCTCATAGGACCAAAAACTGCATGTGATTCAACTCCATTTAGAACTGGGAAATAAATGCTAGCTCGCCTTACAAGAAACACACTCTGCTTTTGAGAAAAGAGCACTCTTCTACTCTACTGTGTTTCCTATAGGGCCAGAACAGTAAGCTTGCACAACACAAAGAAGTGTGCTTCCTACACACACGGCCATATCTAGTTCAATTCAGCTTAGGAAACTGACAAGAACAGTATACCCTCTTCAGTCAAATACACTGCACATGCTGGGAACAGACACCAGTGCTATTTGCTCTGTGTATGACAATGGGAGCGCAATATTGACTCTTCTTACCAGAAAACAACTCTTGCTCGTAGGACCAGAAACTGCATGTGACTCAACTCCATTTAGTACTGGGAAAGAAACACAAGCTTGCCTTACAAGAAACACACACTGCTTTTGAGAAAAGACCACTCTTCTACTCTACTGTGTTTCCTATAGGCCCAGAACAGTGAACTTACTCAGAACAAAAGAACTGTGCTTCCTACACACAGGGGATATATGTAGTTTAACTCTGCTTAGGAAACTGACAAGAACAGTAGCTCCTCTTCAGTCCAATACTCTGTACATGCAGGGAACAGACGCCAGTGCTATATGCACTGTGTATGGCAATGGGAGCGCAATAGTGACTCTTATTACCAGAAAAAATCTCTTGCTCATAGGACCAGAAACTGCATGTGATTCAACTCCATTTAGGACTAGAAAACAAACACTAGCTCGCCTTACAAGAAACACACTCTGCTTTTGAGAAAAGAGCACTCTTCTACTCTACTGTGTTTCCTATGGTGTCCGAACAGTGAGCTTGCTCAGAACAAAAGAACTGTGCTTCCTAGACACACGGGCCATATCTAGTTCAACTCTGCTTAGAAAACTGACGAGAACAGTAGCTACTCTTCAGTCCAATACACTGTACTTGCTGGGAACAGACGCGAGTGCTATTTGCACTGTGTATGGCAATGGGAGCGCAATAGTGACTCTTCTTACCAGAAAACAACTCTTGCTCGTAGGACCAGAAAGTGCATGTGATTCAACTCCATTTAGGACTGGGAAACAAACGCTAGCTCGCCTTACAAGAAACACACTCTGCTTTTCAGAAAAGAGCACTCTTCTACTCTACTGTGTTTCCTATAGGGCCAGAACAGTGAGCTTGATCAGAACAAGAGAATTGTGCTTCCTACACAAATGGCCATATCTAGTTCAATTCTGCTTAGGAAACTGACAAGAACAGTAGATCCTCCTCAGTCCAATACACTGTACATGCTGGGAACAGATGCCAGTGCTATTTGCCCTGTGTATGACAATGGGAGCGCAATAGTGACTCTTCTTACCAGAAAACAAATCTTGCTCATAGGACCACAAATTGCATGTGATTCAACTCCATTTAGTACTGGGAAACAAACGCTATCTCGCCTTACAAGAAACACACTCTGCTTATGAGAAAAGAGCACTCTTCTTCTCTACTGTGTTTCCTGTGGGTTCCAAACAGTGAGCTTGCTCAGAACAAAAAATCTGTGCTTCCTACACACACGGGCCATATCTAGTTCAACTCTGCTTAGAAAACTGACAAGAACAGTAGCTCCTCTTCAGTCCAATACACTGTACTTGGTGGGAACAGAAACGAGAGCTATTTCCACTATGTATGGCAATGGGAGCGCAATAGTGACTTTCCTTACCAGAAAACAACTCTTGCTGGTAGGACCAAAAACTGCATGTGATTTAACTCCATTTAGGACTGGGAAACAAACGCTAGCTCGCCTACAAGAAACACACTCTGCTTTTGAGAAAAGAGCACTCTTCTACTCTACTGTGTTTCTTATAGGGCCAGTACAGAGAGCTTGCTCAGAACAAAAGAACTGTGCTTCCTACATACACGGCCATATCTAGTTCAATTCTGCTTAGGAAACTGACAAGAACAATAGATCCTTTTCAGTCCAATACACTGTACATGCTGGGAACAGACGCGAGTGCTATTTGTACTGTGTACGGCCATGGGAGCCCAATAGTTACTCTTCTTACCAGAAAACTACTCTTGCTCGTAGGATCAAAAACTGCATGTGACTCAACTCCATTTAGAACTGGGAAACAAACGTTAGCTAGCCTTACAAGAAACACACTCTGCTTTTGAGAAAAGAGCACTCTTCTACTCTACTGTGTTTCCTATAGGGCCAGAACAGTGAGCTTGCTCAGAAAAAAGACCTGTGCTTCCTACACACACGGGCCGATTCTGGTTCAACTCTGCTTAGAAAACTGACAAGAACAGTAGCTCCTCTTCAGTCCAATACACTGTACTTGCTGGGAACAGACGTGAGTGCTATTTGCACTGTGTATGGCAATGAGAGCGCAATAGTGGCTTTCCTTACCAGAAAACAACTCTTGCTCATAGGACCACACACTGCATGTGATTCAACGCCATTTAGGACTGGGAAACAAATGCTAGCTCGCCTTACAAGAAACACACTCTGCTTCTGAGAAAAGAGCACTCTTCTACTCTACTGTGTTTCCTATGGGGTCCAAACAGTGAGCTTGCTCAGAACAAAAGAACTGTGCTTCCTACACACATGGACCATACCTAGTTCAACTCTGCTTAGGAAACTGACAAGAACAGTAGCTCCTCTTCAGTCCAAAACACTGTACTTGCGGGGAAGAGACGCGAGTGCTAATTGCACTGTGCATGGCAATTGGAGCACAATAGTGACTCGTCTTACCAGAAAACAACTCTTGCTCGTAGGACAAAAAACTGCATGTGACTCAACTCCATTTAGGTCTGGGAAACAAACGATAGCTCGCCTTACAAGAAATACACTCTGCTTTAGAGAAAAGAGCACTCTTCTACTCTACTGTGTTTCCTATGGGGTCCGAACAGTGAGCTTGCTCAGAACAAAAGAACTGTGCTTCCTACACACACAGCCATATCTAGTTCAATTCTGCTTAGTAACCTTACAAGAACAGTAGCTCCTCTTCAGTCCAATACACTGTACTGCTGGGAACAGACGCGAGTGCTATTTGTCCTGTGTATGGCAATGGCAGCACAATAGTGACTATTCTTATCATTAAACAACTCTTGCTCGTAGGACCAGAAACTGCATGTGATTCAACTCCATTTAGGACTGGGAAACAAACGCTAGCTCGCCTTACAAGAAACAAAATCTGCTTTAGAGAAAAGAGCACTCTTCTACTCTACTGTGTTTCCTATAGGGCCAGAACAGTGAGCTGCTCAGAACAAAAGAACTGTGCTTCCTACACACGGGCCATATCTATTTCAACTCTGCTTAGGAAACTGACAAGAACAGTAGCTCCTCTTCAGTCCGATACACTGTACTTGCTGGGAGCAGACGCGAGTGCTATTTGCACTGTGTATGGCAATGGGAGCGCAATAGGGACTTTCCTTACCAGAAAACAACTCTTGCTCGTATGACCTGAAGCTGCATGTGATTCAACTCCGTTTAGGACGGGGAAACAAATGCTAGCTCGCCTTACATGAAACACTCTCTGCTTTTGAGAAAAGAGCACTCTTCTACTCTACTGTGTTTCCTATGGGGTCCAAACAGTGAGCTTGCTCAGAACAAAAGAACTGTGCTTCCTACACACAGGGGCCATATCTAGTTCAACTCTGCTTAGGAAAATGACAAGAACAGTAGCTCCTCTTCAGACTAATACACTGTACTTGCTGGAAAAAGACGCGAGTGCTATTTGCACTGTGTATGGCAAAGGGAGCGCAATAGTGACTTTCCTTACCAGAAAACAACTCTTGCTGGTAGGAACAAAAAGTGCATGTGATTCAACTCCATTTAGGACTGGGAAACAAACGCAAGCTCGCCTTAAAAGATACACACTCTGCTTTTGAGAAAAGAGCACTCTTCTACTCTACTGTGTTTCCTATAGGGCCTGAACAGAGAGCTTGCTCAGAACAAAAGAACTGTGCTTCCTACATACATGGCCATATCTAGTTCAATTCTGCTTAGGAAACTGACAAGAGCAATAGATCCTTTTCAGTCCAATACACTGTACATGCTGGGAACAGACGTCAGTGCTATTTGTACTGTGTATGGCAATGGGAGCCCAATAGTGACTCTTCTTACGAGAAAACTACTCTTGCTCGTAGGACCAAAAACTGCATGTGACTCAACTCCATTTAGGACTGGGAAACAAACGCTAGCTAGCCTTACAAGAAACACACTCTGCTTTTGAGAAAAGAGCACTCTTCTACTCTACTGTGTTTCCTATAGGGCCAGGACAGTGAGCTTGCTCAGAACAAAAGAAATGTGCTTCCTACACACACGGGCTCTATCTAGTTCAATTCTTCTTAGGAAACTGACAAGAACAGTGGAACCTCTTCAGTCCAATACACTGTACATGCTGGGAACAGACGCCAGTGCTATTTGCACTGTGGATGGCAATGGGAGCAAAATAGTGACTTTCGTTAGCAGAAATAAACTCTTGCTCGTAGGACCCGAAACTGCATGTGATTCAACTCCATTTAGGACTGGGAAACAAACGCTAGCTTGCCGTACAAGAAACACACTCTGCTTTTGAGAACAGAGCACTCTTCTACTCTACTGTGTTTCCTATAGGGTCCGAACAGTGAGCTTGCTCTGAACAAAAGAACTGTGCTTACTACACACACGGCCATATCTAGTTCAATTCTGCTTAAAAACCTGACAAGAACAGCAGGTCCTCTTCAGTCCAATACACCGTACTTGCTGGGAACAGACGCCAGTGCTATTTGTCCTGTGTATGGCATTGGGAGCACAATAGTGACTTTCCTTACCAGAAATAAACTCTTGCTCATAGGACCAAAAACTGCATGTGATTCAACTCCATTTAGAACTGGGAAATAAATGCTAGCTCGCCTTACAAGAAACACACTCTGCTTTTGAGAAAAGAGCACTCTTCTACTCTACTGTGTTTCCTATAGGGCCAGAACAGTAAGCTTGCACAACACAAAGAAGTGTGCTTCCTACACACACGGCCATATCTAGTTCAATTCAGCTTAGGAAACTGACAAGAACAGTATACCCTCTTCAGTCAAATACACTGCACATGCTGGGAACAGACACCAGTGCTATTTGCTCTGTGTATGACAATGGGAGCGCAATATTGACTCTTCTTACCAGAAAACAACTCTTGCTCGTAGGACCAGAAACTGCATGTGACTCAACTCCATTTAGTACTGGGAAAGAAACGCAAGCTTGCCTTACAAGAAACACACACTGCTTTTGAGAAAAGACCACTCTTCTACTCTACTGTGTTTCCTATAGGCCCAGAACAGTGAACTTACTCAGAACAAAAGAACTGTGCTTCCTACACACAGGGGATATATGTAGTTTAACTCTGCTTAGGAAACTGACAAGAACAGTAGCTCCTCTTCAGTCCAATACTCTGTACATGCAGGGAACAGACGCCAGTGCTATATGCACTGTGTATGGCAATGGGAGCGCAATAGTGACTCTTATTACCAGAAAAAATCTCTTGCTCATAGGACCAGAAACTGCATGTGATTCAACTCCATTTAGGACTAGAAAACAAACACTAGCTCGCCTTACAAGAAACACACTCTGCTTTTGAGAAAAGAGCACTCTTCTACTCTACTGTGTTTCCTATGGTGTCCGAACAGTGAGCTTGCTCAGAACAAAAGAACTGTGCTTCCTAGACACACGGGCCATATCTAGTTCAACTCTGCTTAGAAAACTGACGAGAACAGTAGCTACTCTTCAGTCCAATACACTGTACTTGCTGGGAACAGACGCGAGTGCTATTTGCACTGTGTATGGCAATGGGAGCGCAATAGTGACTCTTCTTACCAGAAAACAACTCTTGCTCGTAGGACCAGAAAGTGCATGTGATTCAACTCCATTTAGGACTGGGAAACAAACGCTAGCTCGCCTTACAAGAAACACACTCTGCTTTTCAGAAAAGAGCACTCTTCTACTCTACTGTGTTTCCTATAGGGCCAGAACAGTGAGCTTGATCAGAACAAGAGAATTGTGCTTCCTACACAAATGGCCATATCTAGTTCAATTCTGCTTAGGAAACTGACAAGAACAGTAGATCCTCCTCAGTCCAATACACTGTACATGCTGGGAACAGATGCCAGTGCTATTTGCCCTGTGTATGACAATGGGAGCGCAATAGTGACTCTTCTTACCAGAAAACAAATCTTGCTCATAGGACCACAAATTGCATGTGATTCAACTCCATTTAGTACTGGGAAACAAACGCTATCTCGCCTTACAAGAAACACACTCTGCTTATGAGAAAAGAGCACTCTTCTTCTCTACTGTGTTTCCTGTGGGTTCCAAACAGTGAGCTTGCTCAGAACAAAAAATCTGTGCTTCCTACACACACGGGCCATATCTAGTTCAACTCTGCTTAGAAAACTGACAAGAACAGTAGCTCCTCTTCAGTCCAATACACTGTACTTGGTGGGAACAGAAACGAGAGCTATTTCCACTATGTATGGCAATGGGAGCGCAATAGTGACTTTCCTTACCAGAAAACAACTCTTGCTGGTAGGACCAAAAACTGCATGTGATTTAACTCCATTTAGGACTGGGAAACAAACGCTAGCTCGCCTACAAGAAACACACTCTGCTTTTGAGAAAAGAGCACTCTTCTACTCTACTGTGTTTCTTATAGGGCCAGTACAGAGAGCTTGCTCAGAACAAAAGAACTGTGCTTCCTACATACACGGCCATATCTAGTTCAATTCTGCTTAGGAAACTGACAAGAACAATAGATCCTTTTCAGTCCAATACACTGTACATGCTGGGAACAGACGCGAGTGCTATTTGTACTGTGTATGGCCATGGGAGCCCAATAGTTACTCTTCTTACCAGAAAACTACTCTTGCTCGTAGGATCAAAAACTGCATGTGACTCAACTCCATTTAGAACTGGGAAACAAACGTTAGCTAGCCTTACAAGAAACACACTCTGCTTTTGAGAAAAGAGCACTCTTCTACTCTACTGTGTTTCCTATAGGGCCAGAACAGTGAGCTTGCTCAGAAAAAAGACCTGTGCTTCCTACACACACGGGCCGATTCTGGTTCAACTCTGCTTAGAAAACTGACAAGAACAGTAGCTCCTCTTCAGTCCAATACACTGTACTTGCTGGGAACAGACGCAAGTGCTATTAGCACTGTGTATGGCAAAGCGAGAGCAATAGTGACTTTCCTTACCAGAAAACAACTCTTGCTCGTAGGACCAGAAACTGCATGTGATACAACTCCATTTAGGACTGGGAAACAAACGCTAGCTCGCCTTTCATGAAACACACTCTGCTTTTGAGAAAAGAGCACTTTTCTACTCTACTGTGTTTCCTATGGGGTCCGAACTGTGAGCTTGCTCAGAACAAAAGAACTGTGCTTCCTACACACACGGGCCATATCTAGTTCAACTCTGCTTAGGAAACTTAGAAGAAGAGTAGCTCCTTTTCAGTCCAATACACTGTACTTGCTGGGAATAGACGCGAGTGCTCTGCACTGTGTATGGCAATGGGAGCGCAATAGTGACTTTCCTACCAGAAAACAACACTTGCTCGTAGGACCACAAACTGCATGTGATTCAACGCCATTTAGGACTGGGAAACAAACGCGAGCTCGCCTTACAAGAAACACACTCTGCTCTAGAGAAAAGAGCACTCTTCTTCTCTACTGTGTTTCCTATAGGGTCAGAACAGTGAGCTTGCTCAGAACATAGTAACTGTGCTTCCTTCACACACGGGCCATATCTAGTTCAATTCTGCTTAGGAAACTGACAAGAACAGTAGCTCCTCTTCAGTCCAATACACTGTACTTGCGGGGAAGAGAAGCGAGTGCTATTTGCACTGTGTATGGCAATTGGAGCACAATAGTGACTCGTCTTACCAGAAAACAACTCTTGCTCGTAGGACAAAAAACTGCATGTGACTCAACTCCATTTAGGACTGGGAAACAAACGCGAGCTCGCCTTACAAGAAACACACTCTGCTTTAGAGAAAAGAGCACTCTTCTTCTCTACTGTGTTTCCTATATGGCCAGAACAGTGAGATTGCTCAGAACATAATAACTGTGCTTCCTACACACACGGGCCATATCTAGTTTAACTCTGCTTAGGAGACTGACAAGAACAGTAGCTCCTCTTCAGTCTAATACACTGTACTTGCTGGAAACAGACGCGAGTGCTATTTCCACTGTGTATGGCAATGAGAGCGCAATAGTGGCTTTCCTTACCAGAAAACAACTCTTTTTCGTAGGACCACACACTTCATGTGATTCAACGCCATTTAGGACTGGGAAAAAAATGCTAGCTCGCCTTACATGAAACACATTCTGCTTCTGAGAAAAGAGCACTCTTCTACTTTACTGTTTTTCCTATGGGGTGCAAACAGTGAGCTTGCTCAGAACAAAAGAACTGTGCTTCCTACACACATCGACCATATCTAGTTCAACTCTGCTTAGGAAACTGACAAGAACAGTAGCTCCTCTTCAGTCCAATACACTGTACTTGCGGGGAAGAGACGAGAGTGCTATTTGCACTGTGTATGGCAATTGGAGCACAATAGTGACTCTTCTTACCAGAAAACAACTCTTGCTCGTAGGAAAAAAAACTGCATGTGACTCAACTCCATTTAGGTCTAGGAAACAAACGCTAGCTCGCCTTTCAAGAAACACACTCTGCTTTAGAGAAAAGAGCACTCTTTTACTCTACTCTGTTTTCTATGGGGTTCGAACAGTGAGCTTTCTCAGAACAAAAGAACTGTGCTTCCTACACACACAGCCATATCTAGTTCAATTCTGCTTAGGAACCTGACAAGAACAGTAGCTCCTCTTCAGTCCAATACACTGTACTGCTGGGAACAGACGCCAGTGCTATGTGTCCTGTGTATGGCAATTGCAGCGCAATAGTGACTATTCTTATCATAAAACAACTCTTGCTCGTAGGACCAGAAACTGCATGTGATTCAACTCCGTTTAGGACTGGGAAACAAATGCTAGCTCGCCTTATATGAAACACCCTCTGCTTTTGAGAAAAGAGCACTCTTCTACTCTACTGTGTTTCCTATAGGGCCAGAACAGTGAGCTGCTCAGAACAAAAGAACTGTGCTTCCTACACATGGGCCATATCTAGTTCAACTCTGCTTAGGAAACTGAAAAGATCAGTAGCTCCTCTTCAGTCCGATACACTGTACTTGCTGGGAACAGACGCGAGGGCTATTTGCACTGTGTATGGCAATGGGAGCGCAATAGTGAATTTCCTTACCAGAAAACAACTCTTGTTCGTAGGACCAGAAACTGCATGTGATTCAACTCCATTTAGGACTAGGAAACAAACGCAGGCTCGCCTTATAAGAAACACACTCTGCTTTTGAGAAAAGAGCACTCTTCTACTCTACTGTGTTTACTATAGGGGCAGAACAGTGAGCTTGCTCACAACATAAGAACTGTGCTTTCTACACAAACGGTCCTCATCTAGTTCAACTCTGCTTAGGAAACTGACAAGAACAGTATGGCTCCTCTTCAGTCCCATACACTGTACTTGCTGGGAACAGACGCAAGTGCTATTTGCACTGTGTATGGCAATGGGAGCGCAATAGTGACTTTCCTTACCAGAAAACAACTCTTGCTCGTAGGACCAGAAACTGCATGTGATTCAACTCCATTTAGGACTGGGAAACAAACGCTAGCTCGCCTTACAAGAAACACACTCTGATTCTGAGAAAAGAGCACTCTTCTACTCTACTGTGTTTCCTATGGGGTCCAAACAGTGAGCTTGCTCAGAACAAAAGAACTGTGCTTCCTACACACATGGACCATATCCAGTTCAACTCTGCTTAGGAAACTGACAAGAACAGTAGCTCCTCTTCAGTCCAAAACACTGTACTTGCGGGGAAGAGACGCGAGTGCTATTTGCACTGTGTATGGCAATTGGAGCACAATAGTGACTCGTCTTACCAGAAAACAACTCTTGCTCGTAGGACAAAAAACTGCATGTGACTCAACTCCATTTAGGTCTGGGAAACAAACGATAGCTCGCCTTACAAGAAATACACTCTGCTTTAGAGAAAAGAGCACTCTTCTACTCTACTGTGTTTCCTATGGGGTCCGAACAGTGAGCTTGCTCAGAACAAAAGAACTGTGCTTCCTACACACACAGCCATATCTATTTCAATTCTGCTTAGGAACCTGACAAGAACAGTAGCTCCTCTTCAGTCCAATACACAGTACTGCTGGGAACAGACGCCAGTGCTATTTGTCCTGTGTATGGCAATGGCAGCACAATAGTGACTATTCTTATCATTAAAAAACTCTTGCTCGTAGGACCAGAAACTGCATGTGATTCAACTCCATTTAGGACTGGGAAACAAACGCTAGCTCGCCTTACAAGAAACAAAATCTGCTTTAGAGAAAAGAGCACTCTTCTACTCTACTGTGTTTCCTATAGGGCCAGAACAGTGAGCTGCTCAGAAAAAAAGAACTGTGCTTCCTACACACGGGCCATATCTAGTTCAACTCTGCTTAGGAAACTGACAAGAACAGTAGCTCCTCTTCAGTCCGATACACTGTACTTGCTGGGAACAGACGCGAGTGCTATTTGCACTGTGTATGGCAATGGGAGCGCAATAGTGGCTTTCCTTACCAGAAAACAACTCTTGCTCGTATGACCTGAAACTGCATGTGATTCAACTCCGTTTAGGACTGGGAAACAAATGCTAGCTCGCCTTACATGAAACACTCTCTGCTTTTGAGAAAAGAGCACTCTTCTACTCTACTGTGTTTCCTATGGGGTCCAAACAGTGAGCTTGCTCAGAACAAAGAACTGAGCTTCCTACACACATGGACCATATCTAGTTCAACTCTGCTTAGGAAACTGACAAGAACAGTAGCTCCTCTTCAG
This sequence comes from Peromyscus eremicus, assembly GCF_949786415.1. Lineage (NCBI taxonomy): Eukaryota > Metazoa > Chordata > Mammalia > Rodentia > Cricetidae > Peromyscus > Peromyscus eremicus. The sequence continues at coordinate 27,351 of NW_026735507.1, read as the reverse complement.
TCCAATACACTGTACTTGCTGGGAACAGACGCGAGTGCTATTTGCACTGTGTATGGCAAAGGGAGCACAATAGTGACTTTCCTTAACAGAAAACAACTCTTGCTCCTAGGACCAGAAACTGCATGTGATTCAACTCCATTTAGGACTGGGAAACAAATGATAGCTTGCCTTACAAAAAACACACTCTGCTTTTGAGAAAAGAGCACTCTTCTACTCTACTGTGTTTCCTAGGGGGTCCGAACAGTGAGCTTGCTCAGAACAAAAGAACTGTGCTTGCTGCACACACGGCCATATCTAGTTCAATTCTGCTTAGGAACCTGACAAGAACAGCAGATCCTCTTCAGTCCAATACACTGTACTTGCTGCGAACAGACGCAAGTGCTATTTGTCCTGTGTATGGCAATGGCAGCACAATAGTGACTATTCTTACCATAAAACAACTCTTGCTCGTAGGACAGAAACTGCATGTGATTCCACTCCATTTAGGACTGGGAAACAAATGCTAGCTCGCCTTACAAGAAACACGCTCTGCTTTTGAGAAAAGAGCACTCTTCTACTCTACTGTGTTTCCTATGGGGTCCAAACAGTGAGCTTGCCAGAACAAATGAACTGTGCTTCCTAGACACACGGGCCATATCTAGTTCAACTCTGCTTAGGAGACTGACAAGAACAGTAGCTCCTCTTCAGTCCAATACACTGTACTTGCTGGGAACAGACGCGAGTGCTATTTGCACTGTTTATGGCAATGAGAGCACAATAGTGGCTTTCCTTACCAGAAAAAAACTCTTGCTCGTAGGACCACACACTGCGTGTGATTCAACGCCATTTAGGACTGGGAAACAAATGCTAGCTCACCTTACAAGAAACACACTCTGCTTCTGAGAAAAAAGCACTCTTCTACTCTACTGTGTTTCCTATGGGGTCCAAACAGTGAGCTTGCTCAGAACAAAAGAACTGTGCTTCCTACACACATGGACCATATCTAGTTCAACTCTGCTAAGAAACTGACAAGAACAGTAGCTCCTCTTCAGTCCAATACACTGTACTTGCGGGGAAGAGACGCGAGTCCTATTTGCACTGTGTATGGCAATTGGAGCACAGTAGTGACTCGTCTTACCAGAAAACAACTCTTGCTCGTAGGTTAAAAAACTGCATGTGATTCAACTCCATTTAGGTCTGGGAAACAAACCCTAGCTCGCCTTACAAGAAACACACTCTGCTTTAGAGAAAAGAGCACTCTTCTACTCTACTGTGTTTCCTATGGGGTCCGAACAGTGAGCTTTCTCAGAACAAAAGAACTGTGCTTCCTACACACAGCCATATCTAGTTCAATTCTGCTTAGGAACCTGACAAGAACAGAAGCTCCTCTTCAGTCCAATACACTGTACTGCTGGGAACAGACGCCAGTGCTCTTTGTCCTGTGTATGGCAATGGCAGCACAATAGTGACTATTCTTATCATTAAACAACTCTTGCTCGTAGGACCAGAAACTGCATGTGATTCAACTCCATTTAGGACTGGGAAACAAAAGCTAGCTCACCTTACAAGAAACACAATCTGCTTTAGAGAAAAGAGCACTCTTCTACTCTACTGTGTTTCCTATAGGGCCAGAACAATGAGCTTGCTCAGAACAAAAGAACTGTGCTTCCTACACACGGGCCATATCTAGTTCAACTCTGCTTAGGAAACTGACAAGAACAGTAGCTCCTCTTCAGTCCGATTCACTGTACTTGCTGGGAACAGACGCGAGTGCTATTTGCACTGTGTGTTGCAATGGGAGCACAATAGGGACTTTCCTTACCAGAAAACAACTCTTGCTCCTAGGACCAGAAACTGCATGTGATTCAACTCCGTATAGGACTGGGAAACAAAGGCTAGCTCGCCTTACATGAAAAACTCTCTGCTTTTGAGAAAAGAGCACTCTTCTACTCTACTGTGTTTCCTATGGGGTCCAAACAGTGAGCTTACTCAGAACAAAGAACTGTGCTTCCTACACACATGGACCATATCTAGTTCAACTCTGCTTAGGAAACTGACAAGAACAGTAGCTCCTCTTCAGTCCGATACACTGTACTTGCTGGGAACAGACGCGAGTGCTATTTGCACTGTGTATGGCAATGGGAGCACAATAGTGACTTTCCTTACCAGAAAACAACTATTGCTCGTAGGACCAGAAACTGCATGTGATTCAACTCCGTTTAGGACTGGGAAACAAATGCTAGCTCGCTTACATGAAACAATCTCTGCTTTTGAGGAAAGAGCACTCTTCTACTCTACTGTGTTTTTTATGGGGTCCAAACAGTAAGCTTGCTCAGAACAAAGAACTGTGCTTCCTACACACATGGACCATATCTAGTTCAACTCTGCTTAGGAAACTGACAATAACAGTAGCTCCTCTTCAGTCCGATACACTGTACTTGCTGGGAACAGGCGCGAGTGCTATTTGCACTGTGTATGGCAAAGGGAGCACAATAGTGACTTTCCTTACCAGAAAACAACTCTTGCTCCTAGGACCAGAAACTGCATGTGATTCAACTCCATTTAGGACTGGGAAACAAATGATAGCTTGCCTTACAAAAAACACACTCTGCTTTTGACAAAAGAGTACTCTTCTACTCTACTGTGTTTCCTATGGGGTCCGAACAGTGAGCTTGCTCAAAACAAAAGAACTGTGCTTCCTGCACACACGGCCATATCTAGTTCAATTCTGCTTAGGAACCTGACAAGAACAGTAGATCCTCTTCAGTCCAATACACTGTACTTGCTGGGAACAGACGCGAGTGCTATTTGCACTGTGTATGGCAATGGGAGAGCAATAGTGACTTTCCTTACCAGAAAACAACTCTTGCTCGTAGGACCAGAAACTGCATGTGATTCAACTCCATTTAGGACTGGGAAACAAACGCTAGCTCGCCTTACAAGAAACACACCCTGCTTTTGAGAAAAGAGCACTCTTCTACTCTACTGTGTTTCCTATGGGGTCCAAACAGTGAGCTTGCTCAGAACAAATGAACTGAGCTTCCTAGACACACGGGCCATATCTAGTTCAACTCTGCTTAGGAGACTGACAAGAACAGTAGCTCCTCTTCAGTCCAATACACTGTGCTTGCTGGGAACAGACGCAAGTGCTATTTGCACTGTGTATGGCAATGAGAGCACAATAGTGCCTTTCCTTACCAGAAAAAAACTCTTGCTCGTAGGACCACACACTGCATGTGATTCAACGCCATTTAGGACTGGGAAACAAACGCTGGCTCGCCTTACAAGAAACACACTCTGCTTCTGAGTAAAGAGCACTCTTCTACTCTACTGTGTTTCCTATGGGGTCCAAACAGTGAGCTTGCTCAGAACAAAAGAACTGTGCTTCCTACACACATCGACCATATCTAGTTCAACTCTGATTAGGAAACTGACAAGAACAGTAGCTCCTCTTCAGTCCAATACACTGTACTTGCCGGGAAGAGACTCGAGTGCTCTTTGCACTGTGTATGGCAATTGGAGCACAATAGTGACTCGCCTTACCAGAAAACAACTCTTGCTCGTAGGACAAAAAACTGCATGTGATTCAACTCCGTTTAGGACTTGGAAACAAATGCTAGCTCGCCTTACATGAAACACTCTCTGCTTTTGAGAAAAGAGCACTCTTCTACTCTACTGTGTTTCCTATGGGGTCCAAACAGTGAGCTTGCTCAGAACAAAGAACTGTGCTTCCTACACACATGGACCATATGTAGTTCAACTCTGCTTAGGAAACTGACAAGAACAGTAGCTCCTCTTTAGTCCAATACACTGTACATGCTGGGAACAGACGCGAGTGCTATTTGCACTGTGTATGGCAATGGGAGCACAATAGTGACTTTCCTTACCAGAAAAAAACTCTTGCTCGTAGGACCAGAAACTGCATGTGATTCAACTCCATTTAGGAATGGGAAACAAATGCTAGCTCGCCTTACAAGAAACACATTCTGCTTTTGAGAAAAGAGCATTCTTCTACTATACTGTGCTTCCTATAGGGCCAGAACAGTGAGCTTGCTCAGAAAAAAAGAACTGTGCTTCCTATACACACGGGCCATATCTAGTTCAATGCTGCATAGGAATCTGACAAGAACAGTAGTCTCTCTTCAGTCCAATACACTGTACTTGCTGGAAACAGACGCGAGTGCTATTTGCACTGTGTATGGCAATGGGAGCGCAATAGTGACTCTTCTTACCAGAAAACATTTCTTGCGCGTAGGACCAGAAACTGCATGGGATTCAACTCGATTTCTTACTGGGAAGCAAACACTACCTCGCCTTACAAGAAACACACTCTGCTTTTGAGAAAAGAGCACTCTTCTACTCTACTGTGTTTCCTATGGGATCTGAACAGTGAGCTTGCTCAGAACAAAGAATTGTGCTTCCTACACACATGGGCCATATCTAGTTCTACTCTGCTTAGGAACCTGACAAGAACATTAGCTCCTCTTCAGTCCAATACACTGTACTTGCTGGGAACAGACGCCAGTGCTATTTGCATTGTGTATGACAATGGGAGAGCAATAGTGACTCTTCTTACGAGAAAACAACTCTTGCTCGTAGGACCAGAAATTGCATGTGATTCAACTCCATTTAGGACTGGGAAAAAAACACTAGCTCGCCTTACAAGAAACACACTCTGCTTTTGAGAAAAGAGCACTCTTCTACTCTACTGTGTTTCCTATGGGGTCCAAACAGAGAACTTGCTCAGAACAAAAGTACTGTGCTTCCTACACCCGCGCCATTGGTAGTTCAACTCTGCTTAGGAAACTGACAAGAGAAGTAGCTCCTCTTCAGTCCAATACACTGTACTTGCTGGCAACACATGCGAGTGCGATTTGCACTGTGTATGGCAATGGGAGCGCAACAGTGACTTTCCTTACCAGAAAGCAACTCTTGCTCGTAGGACCAAAAACTGCATGTGATTCAACTCCATTTAGGACTGGGAAACAAACGCTAGCTCGCCTTACAAGTAACACACTCTGCTTTTGAGGAAGGAGCACTCTTCTACTCTACTGTGTTTCTTTAGCGCCAGAAGAGTGAGCTTGCTCCGAACAAAAGAACTGTGCTTCCTACACACACGGCCATATCTAGTTCAATTCTGCTTAGGAAACTGATAAGAAGAGGAGATCCTCTTCAGTCCAATACACTGTAATTGCTGGGAACAGACGCGAGTGATATTTGCACTGTGTATGACAATGGGAGCGCAATCGTGACTCTTCACACCACAAAACAACTCTTGCTCATAGGACCAGAAACTGCATGTGATTCAACTCCATTTAGCACTGGGAAACAAACGCTAGCTCGCCTTACAAGAAACACACTCTGCTTTTGAGAAAAGAGCACTCTTCTACTCTACTGTGTTTCCTATAGGGCCAGAACAGTGAGCTTGCTCAGAACAAAAGAACTGTGCTTCCTACACACACGGGCCATATCTAGTTCAACTCTGCTTAGAAACAGATGAGAACAGTAGCTCCTCTTCAGTCCAATACACTGAACTTGCTGGGAACAGACGTGAGTGCTATTTGCACTGTGTACTGCAATGATGCACAATAGTGACTCTTGTTACCAGAAAACAACTCTTGCTCTTAGGACCTGAAACTGCATTTGATTCAATCCACTTAAGACTGGGAAACAAACGCTAGCTCGCCTTACAGGAAACACGCTCTGCTTTTGAGAATAGGGCACACATCTACTCTACTGTGTTTCCTATGGTGTCCAAACAGTGAGCTTGCTCAGAACAAAAGAACTGTGCTTCCTACACACACGGGCCATATCTAGTTCAACTCTGCTTAGGAAAATGACAAGAACAGTAGATCCTCTTCAGTCCAATACACTGTACATGCTGGGAACAGACGCCAGGACTATTTGCCCTGTGTATGGCAAAGGGAGCACAATAGTGAGTCTTCTAACCAGAAAACAACTCTTGCTCGTAGGACCAGAAACTGCATGTGTATTTCAACTCCATTTAGGACTGGGAAACAAATGCTAGCTCGTCTTACAAGAAACACACTCTGCTTTTGAGAAAAGAGCACTCTTAAACTCTACTGTGTTTCTTATGGGGTTCGAACAGTGAGCTTGCTCAGAACAAAAGAACTGTGCTTCCTACACACACGGGCCATATCAAGTTCAACTTTGCTTAGGAAACTGACAAGAACAGTAGCTCCTCTTCAGTCCAATACACTGTACATGCTGGGAACAGACGCGAATGCTATTTGTACTGTGTACGCCAATAAGTGCACAATAGTGAATCTTCTTACCAGAAAACAACTCTTGCTCGTAGGACCAGAAACTGCATGTGTATTTCAACTCCATTTAGGACTGGGAAACAAATGCTAGCTCGCCTTACAAGAAACACGCTCTGCTTTTGAGAATAGGGCACACATCTACTCTACTGTGTTTCCTATCGGGCCCAAACAGTGAACTTGCTCAGAACAAAACAACTCTGCTTCCTACACACACGGGTCATATCTAGTTCAACTCTGCTTAGGAAACTGACAAGAACAGTAGCTCCTCTTCAGTCCAATACACTGTAATTGCTGGGAACAGACGCGAGTGCTATTTGCACTGTGTATGGCAATGGGAGCACAATAGTGACTTTCCTTAGCAGAAAAAACTCTTGCTCATAGGACCAGAAACTGCATGTGATTCAACTCCATTTAGGACTGGGAAACAAACACTAGCTCGCCTTAAAAGAAACACACTCTTCTTTTGAGGAAAGAGCACACTTCTACTCTATTTTGTTTCCTATAGGCCAGAACAGTGAGCTTGCTTAGAACAAAAAAACTGTGCTTCCTATACACAGGGGCCATATCTAGTTCAACTATGCTTAGGAAACTGACAAGAACAGTAGCTCCTCTTCAGTCCAATACATTGTACATGCTGGGAACAGACGCCAGTGCTATTTGCCCTGTGTATGACAATGGGAGCGCAAAAGTGACTCTTCTTACCAGAAAAAAACTCTTGTGCGTAGGACCAGAAACTGCATGTGATTCAACTCCATTTAGGACTGGGAAACAAATGCTAGCTCGCCTTACAAGAAACACACTCTGCTTTTGAGAAAAGAGCATTCTTCTACTCTACTGTGCTTCCTATAGGGCCAGAACAGTGAGCTTGCTCAGAAAAAAAGAACTGTGCTTCCTATACACACGGGCCATATCTAGTTCAATTATGCTTAGGAAACTGACAAGAACAGTAGCCTCTCTTCAGTCCAATACACTGTACTTGCTGGAAACAGACGCCAGTGCTATTTGCACTGTGTATGACAATGGGAGCGCAATAGTGACTCTTCTTACCAGAAAACATTTCTTGCGCGTAGGACCAGAAACTGCATGGGATTCAACTCGATTTCTTACTGGGAAACAAACACTACCTCGCCTTACAAGAAACACACTCTGCTTTTGAGAAAAGAGCACTCTTCTACTCTACTGTGTTTCCTATGGGATCTGAACAGTGAGCTTGCTCAGAACAAAGAATTGTGCTTCCTACACACATGGGCCATATCTAGTTCTACTCTGCTGAGGAACCTGACAAGAACATTAGCTCCTCTTCAGTCCAATACACTGTACTTGCTGGGAACAGACGCCAGTGCTATTTGCACTGTGTATGACAATGGGAGTGCAATAGTGACTCTTCTTACCAGACAACCCTTGCTCCTAGGACAAGAAATTGCATGTGATTCAACTCCATTTAGGACTGGGAAAAAAACGCTAGCTCGCCTTACAAGAAACACACTCTGCTTTTGAGAAAAGAGCACTCTCCTACTCTACTGTGTTTCCTATGGAGTCAAAACAGAGAACTTGCTCAGAACAAAAGTATTGTGCTTCCTAAACCCGGGCCATATCTACTTCAACTCTGCTTAGGAAACAGACAAGAGAAGTAGCTCCTCTTCAGTCCAATACACTGTATTTGCTGGCATCACATGCGAGTGCTTTTTGCACTGTGTATGCCAATGGGAGCACTATAGTGACTTTCCTTACCAGAAAGCAACTCTTGCTCGTAGGACAAAAAACTGCATGTGATTCAACTTTATTTAGGACTGGGAAACAAACACTAGCTCGCCTTACAAGTAACACACTCTGCTTTTGAGGAAGGAGCACTCTTCTACTCTACTGTGTTTCCTTTAGCGCCAAAACAGTGTGCTTGCTCAGAACAAAAGTACTGTGCTTCCTACACACATGGCCATATCTAGTTCAATTGTGCTTAGGAAACTGACAAGAAGAGTAGATCCTCTTCAGTCCAATAAACTGTACTTGCTGGGAACAGACGCGAGAGCTATATGCACTGTGTATGACAATGGGAGCGCAATTGTGACTCTTCATACCACAAAACTACTCTTGCTCATAGGACCAGACTGCATGTGATTCAACTCCATTTAGGACTGGGAAACAAACGCCAGCTCGCCTTACAAGAAACACACTCTGCTTTTGAGAAAAGAGCACTCTTCTACCCTACTGTGTTTCCTATGGGGTCCAAACAGTGAGCTTGCTCAGAACAAAAGAACTGGGCTTCCTACACACACGGCTCATATCTAGTTCAACTCTGCTTAGGAAACTGACAAGAACAGTAGCTCCTCTTCAGTCCAATACACTGTAATTGCTGGGAACAGACGCGACTGCTATTTGCCCTTTGTATGGCAATGGGAGCGCAATAGAGACTTTCCTTACCAGAAAAAACTCTTGCTCGTAGGACCAGAAACTGCATGAGATTCAACTCCATTTAGGACTGGGAAACAAACGCTAGCTCGCCTTACAAGAAACACACTCTCCTTTTGAGGAAAGAGCACTCTACTACTCTACTGTGTTTCCTATGTGGCCAGAACAGTGAGCTTGCTCAGTCAAAAAAACTGTGCTTCCTACCCACACGGGCCATATCTAGTTCAACTCTGCTTAGGAACCTGACAAGAACAGTAGATCCTCTTCAGTCCAATACACTGTACATGCTGGGAACAGACGCGAGTGCTATTTGCCCTTTGTATGGCAATGGGAGTGCAATAGTGACTCTTCTTACCAGAAAAAAATCTTGCTCTTAGGACCAGAAACTGCATTTGATTCAACACCATTTAGGACTGGGAAACAAACGCTAGCTCGCCTTACAAGAAACACACTCTGCTTTTGAGAAAAGAGCAGTCTTCTACTCTGTTTTGTTTCCTATAGGGCCAGAACAGTGAGCTTGCTAAGAACAAAAAAAATGTGCTTCCTACACACACGGTCCATATCTAGTTCATCTCTGCTTAGAAACCTGACAAGAAAAGTAGATCCTCTTCATTCCAATACACGGTACATGCCGGGAACAGACCCCAGTGCTATTTGCCCTGTTTATGACAATGGGAGCGCAAAAGTGACTCTTCTTACCAGAAAACAACTCTTGCTCGTAGGACCAAAAACTGCATGTGATTCAACTCCATTTAGGACTGGGAAAGAAACGCTAGCTTGCCTTACAAGAAACACATTCTGCTTTTCAGAAAAGAGCATTCTTCTACTCTACTGTGTTTTCTATCGGGCCAGAACAGTGAGCTTGCTCAGAACAAAAGAACTGTGCTTCTTATTTCACACGGGCCATATCTAGTTCAATTCTGCTTAGGAAACTGACATGAACGGTCGCCTCTCTTCAGTCCAATACACTGTACTTGCTGGGAACAGACGCGAGTGCTATTTGCAATGTGTATGGCAATGGGAGCGCAATAGTGACTCTTCTTATCAGAAAACATCTCTTGCTCGTAGGACCAGAAACTGCATGGGATTCAACTCAATTTCTTACTGGGAAACAAACACTACCTCGCCTTACAAGAAACACACTCTGCTTTTGAGAAAAGAGCACTCTTCTACTCTAGTGTGTTTCCTATGGGATCTGAACAGTGATCTTGCTCAGAACAAAAGAAGTGTGCTTCCTACACACACGGGCCATATCTAATTCTACTCTGCTTAGGAAACTGACAAGAACATTAGCTCCTCTTCAGTCCAATACACTGTACTTGCTGGGAACAGACGCCAGTGCTATTTGCACTGTGTATGACAATGGGAGCGCAATCGTGACTCTTCACACCACAAAACAACTCTTGCTCATAGGACCAGAAACTGCATGTGATTCAACTCCATTTAGGACTGGGAAACAAACGCTAGCTTGCCTTACAAAAAACACACTCTGCTTTTGATAAAAGAGCACTCTTCTACTTTACTGTGTTTCCTATAGGGCCAGAACAGTGAGCTTGCTCAGAACAAAAGAACTGTGCTTCCTACACACGGCCATATCTAGTTCAACTCTGCTTAGGAAACTGACAAGAACAGTAGCTCCTCTTCAGTCCAATACAGTGTAATTGCTGGGAAAAGACGCGAGTGCTATTTGCACTGTCTATGGCAATGGGAGCACAATAGTTACTTTCCTTACCAGAAAATACTCTTGCTCATAGGACCAGAAACTGCATGTGATTCAATTCCATTTAGGACTGGGAAACAAACACTAGCTCGCCTTAAAAGAAACACACTCTGCTTTTGAGAAAAGAGCACTCTTCTACTCCAATGTGTTTCCTATAGGGCCAGAACAGTGAGCTTGCTCAGAACAAAAAGAACTGTGCTTCCTATACACAGGGGCCATATCTAGTTCAACTCTGCTTAGGAAACTGACAAGAACAGTAGCTCCTCTTCAGTCCAATACACTGTACATGCTGGGAACAGACGCCAGTGCTATTTGCCCTGTGTATTTCAAAGGGAGCGCAATAGTGACTCTTCTAACCAGAAAACAGCTCTTGCTCGTACGACCAGAAACTGCATGTGTATTTCAACTCCATTTAGGACTGGGAAACAAATGCTAGCTCGCCTTACAAGAAACACACTCTGCTTTTGAGAAAAGAGCACTCTTCTACTCTACTGTGTTTCCTATGGGGTTCGAACAGTGAGCTTGCTCAGAACAAAAGAACTGTGCTTCCTACACACACGGGCCATATCAAGTTCAACTTTGCTTAGGAAACTGACAAGAACAGTAGCTCCTCTTCAGTCCAATACACTGTACATGCTGGGAACAGACGCGAATGCTATTTGTACTGTGTACGGCAATAAGTGCACAATAGTGACTCTTCTTACCAAAAAACAACTCTTCCTCGTAGGAACAGAAACTGCATTTGATTCAACTCCATTTAGGACTGGGAAACAAACGCTAGCTCGTCTTACAAGAAACACGCTCTGCTTTTGAGAATAGGGCACACATCTACTCTACTGTGTTTCCTGTCGGGCACAAACAGTGAGATTGCTCAGAACAAAAGATCTCTGCTTCCTACACACACGGGTCATATCTAGTTCAACTCTGCTTAGGAACTGACAAGAACAGTAGCTCCTCTTCAGTCCAATACACTGTAATTGCTGGGAACAGACGCGAGTGCTATTTGCACTGTGTATGGCAATGGGAGCACAAGAGTGACTTTTTTTAGCAGAAAAAACTCTTGCTCATAGGACCAGAAACTGCATGTGATTCAACTCCATTTAGGACTAGGCAACAAACACTAGCTCGCCTTACAAGAAACACACTCTTCTTTTGAGGAAAGAGCTCTCTTCTACTCTATTTTGTTTCCTATAAGGCCAGAACAGTGAGCTTGCTGAGAACAAAAAAACTGGGCTTCCTACACACAGGGGCCATATCTAGTTCAACTCTGCTTAGGAAACTGACAAGAACAGTAGCCTCTCTTCAGTCCAATACACTGTACTTGCTGGGAACAGTCGAGAGTGCTATTTGCACTGTGTACTGCAATGGATGCACAATAGTGACTCTTGTTACCAGAAAACAACTCTTGCTCTTAGGACCTGAAACTGCATTTGATTCAATCCACTTAAGACTGGGAAACAAACGCTAGCTTGCCTTACAAGAAACACGCTCTGCTTTTGAGAATAGGGCACACATCTACTCTAGTGTGTTTCCTATGGGGTCCAAACAGTGAGCTTGCTCAGAACAAGAGAAATGTGCTTCCTACACACACGGGCCATATCTAGTTCAACTCTGCTTAGGAAACTGACAAGAACAGTAGATCCTCTTCAGTCCAATACACTGTACATGCTGGGAACAGACGCCAGTGGTATTTGCCCTGTGTATGACAATGGGAGCACAAAAGTGACTCTTCTTACCAGAAAACAACTCTTGTAAGGCGAGCTAGTGTTTGTTTCCCAGTCCTAAATGGAGTTGAATCACACGCAGTTTCAGATCCTACGAGCAAGAGTTGTTTTCTGGTGACTTGCCCAGGACTTCCCTTCTGAAGCACAGGTGAGTGCCCTAGCTTGCCCCCGACCCCATCCCTGGGCACCAGCCACTCCGGGGAAGACCTGCCCAACTTGGGCCCAGGTTCTGGACCCCGGGCAGGTGCCCTTCTACCCCAACCGGGAAGGATCCCCTTCTCCAAGACCCCTGGCAGACCCTGCAGTCTCCACGCCCTGCCCCCACGCCCATCTGCCTGAGCCCCAAGCCTCTTCCTGAGACTTAGAGGCCGGCCCCCAGCTCCCATCTTGCCCAGGACTTCCCTTCTGAAGCACAGGTGAGTGCCCTAGCTTGCCCCCGACCCCATCCCTGGGCACCAGCCACTCCGGGGAAGACCTGCCCAACTTGGGCCCAGGTTCTGGACCCCGGGCAGGTGCCCTTCTACCCCAACCGGGAAGGATCCCCTTCTCCAAGACCCCTGGCAGACCCTGCAGTCTCCACGCCCTGCCCCCACGCCCATCTGCCTGAGCCCCAAGCCTCTTCCTGAGACTTAGAGGCCGGCCCCCAGCTCCCATCTTGCCCAGGACTTCCCTTCTGAAGCACAGGTGAGTGCCCTAGCTTGCCCCCGACCCCATCCCTGGGCACCAGCCACTCCGGGGAAGACCTGCCCAACTTGGGCCCAGGTTCTGGACCCCGGGCAGGTGCCCATCTACCCCAACCGGGAAGGATCCCCTTCTCCAAGACCCCTGGCAGACCCTGCAGTCTCCACGCCCTGCCCCCACGCCCATCTGCCTGAGCCCCAAGCCTCTTCCTGAGACTTAGAGGCCGGCCCCCAGCTCCCATCTTGCCCAGGACTTCCCTTCTGAAGCACAGGTGAGTGCCCTAGCTTGCCCCTGACCCCATCCCTGGGCACCAGCCACTCCGGGGAAGACCTGCCCAACTTGGGCCCAGGTTCTGGACCCCGGGCAGGTGCCCTTCTACCCCAACCGGGAAGGATCCCCTTCTCCAAGACCCCTGGCAGACCCTGCAGTCTCCACGCCCTGCCCCCACGCCCATCTGCCTGAGCCCCAAGCCTCTTCCTGAGACTTAGAGGCCGGCCCCCAGCTCCCATCTTGCCCAGGACTTCCCTTCTGAAGCACAGGTGAGTGCCCTAGCTTGCCCCCGACCCCATCCCTGGGCACCAGCCACTCCGGGGAAGACCTGCCCAACTTGGGCCCAGGTTCTGGTCCCCGGGCAGGTGCCCTTCTAGCCCCACTGGGAAGGATCCCCCTCTCCAAGACCCCTGGCAGACCCTGCAGTCTCCACGCCCTGCCCCCACGCCCATCCGCCTGAGCCCCAAGCCTCTGCCTGAGACTTAGAGGCCAGGCCCCCCAGCTCCCATCTTGCCCAGGACTTCCCTTCTGAAGCACAGGTGAGTGCCCTAGCTTGCCCCCTACCCCATCCCTGGGCACCAGCCACTCCGGGGAAGACCTGCCCAACTTGGGCCCAGGTTCTGGTCCCCGGGCAGGTGCCCTTCTAGCCCCACCGGGAAGGATCTCCTTCTCCAAGACCCCTGGCAGACCCTGCAGTCTCCATGCCCTGCCCCCACGCCCATCCGCCTGAGCCCCAAGCCTCTTCTTGAGACTTAGAGGCTGGCCCCCAGCTCCCATCTTGCCGTGGATTTCCCATCTGGAGGAGAGAGAGAGAGAGAGAGAGAGAGAGAGAGAGAGAGAGAGAGAGAGGAGAGCACCCATCCTCCCCCGGACTTCCCTTCTGAACAAGAGCTTCCATCCTGCCCCGGACTTCCAATTTGGACAAGAGAGCTCCCATCTGGACAAGAGAGAGAGACTTCCAGAGTGTGTTTCTTGTAAGGCGAGCTAGCGTTTGTTTCACAGTCCTAAATGGAGTTGAATCCCATGCAGTTTCTGGTCCTAGGAGCAAGAGTTGTTTTCTGGTATCAAGAGTCACTATTGTGCTCCCATTGTCATACACAGGGCAAATAGCACTGGCGTCTGTTCCCAGCATGAACAGTGTATTGGACGGAAGAGGATCTACTGTTCTTGTCAGTTTCCTAAGCAGAACTGAATTAGATATGGCCGTGTGTGTAGGAAGCACAGTTTTTTGTTCTGAGCAAGCTCAATGTTTTGGCCCTATAGGAAACACATTAGAGTAGAAGAGTGCTCTTTTCTCAAAAGCAGAGTCTGTTTCTTGTAAGGCGTGCTAGCGTTTGTTTCCCAGTCCTAAATGGAGTTGAATCACATGCAATTTCTGGTCCTACGAGCAAGAGTTGTTTTCTGGTAAGGAGAGTCACTATTTTGCTTCCATTCATATACACCGTGCAAATAGCACTCGCGTCAGTTCCCAGCAAGTACAGTGTATTGGACTGAAGAGGAGCTACTGTTCTTGTCAGTTTCCTAAGCAGAGATCAACTAGATATGGCCCGTGTGTGTAGGAAGCACAGTTCTTTTGTTCTGAGCAAGCTCACTGTTCTGGCCCTATATTAAACACATTAGACTAGAATACTGCTCTTTTCTCAAAAGCAGAGTGTTTTTCTTGTAAGGCGAGCTAGCGTTTGTTTCCCAATCCTAAATGGAGTTGAATAACATGCAGTTTCTGGTCCTACGAGCAAGAGTTGTTTTCTGGCAAGGAAAGACACTATTGTGCTCCCTTTGCCATATATAGTGCAAATACCACTCGTGTCTGTTCCCAGCAAGTACAGTGTATTGGACTGAAGAATAGCTACTGTTCTTGTCAATTTCCTAAGCAGAGTTGAACTAGATATAGCCCGTGTGTGTAGGAAGCACAGTTCTTTTGTTCTGAGCAAGCTGACTGTTTGGACCCGATAGAAAACACAGTAGAGTAGGAGAGTGCTCTTTTCTCAAAAGCAGAGTGTGTTTCTTGTAAGGCGAGCTAGCGTTTGTTTTCCCGTCCTAAATGGAGTTGAATCACATGCATTTTCTGGTCCTACGAGGAAGAGTTGTTTTCTGGTAAGAAGAGTCACTATTGCGCTCCCATTGTCATACACAGGGCAAATAGCATTGGCGTCTGTTCGCAGCATGTACACTGTATTGGACTGAAGAGGATCTACTGTTCTTGTCAGTTTCCTAAGCAGAGTTGAACTAGGTATGGCCGTGTGTGTAGGAAGCACAGTTCTTTTGTTCTGAGCAAGCTCACTGTTCTGGCCATATAGGAAACACATTAGAGTAGAAGAGTGCTCTTTTATCAAAGCAGAGTGTGTTTTTTGTAAGACGAGCTAACTTTTGTTTCCCAGTCCTAAATGGAGTTGAATCCCATGCAGTTTCTGGTCCTACGAGCAAGAGTTGTTTTCTGGTATCAAGAGTCACTATTGTGCTCCCATTGTCATACACAGGGCAAATAGCACTGGCGTCTGTTCCCAGCATGTACAGTGTATTGGACGGAAGAGGATCTACTGTTCTTATCAGTTTCTTAAGCAGAATTGAACTAGCTATGGCCGTGTATGTACGAAGCACAGTTCTTTTCTTCTGAAAAAGCTCACTGTTCGGACCCCGAGGAAATACAGTAGAGTAGAAGAGTGCCCTTTTCTCAAAAGCAGAGTGTGTTTCTTGTAAGGCGAGCTAGCGTTTGTTTCTCAGTCCTAAATGGAGTTGAATCACATGCAGTTTCTGGTCCTACGAGCAAGAGTTGTTTTCTGGTAAGAAGAGTCACTAGTGCGCTCCCATTGTCATATACAGGGCATATAGCACTGGCATCTGTTCCCAGCATGTACAGTGTAATGGACTTAAGGGGATCTACTGTTCTTGCCAGTTTCCTAAGTAGAATTGATCTAGATATGGCCCGTGTGTGTAGGAAGCACAATTCTTTTGTTTTGAGCAAGCTCACTGTTCTGGCCCTATAGGAAACACAGTAGAGTAGAAGAGTGCTCTTTTCTCAAAAGCACAGTGTGTTTCTTGTAAGGCGAGCTAGCGTTTGTTTCCCAGTCCTAAATGGAGTTGAATCACATGCAGTTTTTGGTCCCATGAGCAAGAGTTGTTTTCTGGTAAGGAAAGTCACTATTGTGCTCCCATTCCCATACACCCTGCAAATAGCACTCGCATCTGTTCTAAGCAAGTACAGTGTATTGCACTGAAGAGGATCTACTGTTCTTGTCAGTTTCCTAAGCAGAGTTGAACTAGATATAGCCCGTGTGTGTAGGAAGCACAGTTCTTTTTTACTGAGCAAGCTCACTGTTCTGGCCCTAGAGGAAACACATTAGAGTACAAGAGTATTCTTTTCTCAAAAGCAGAGTGTGTTTATTGTAAGGCCAGCTAGCGTTTGTTTTCCAGTCCTAAATGGAGTTGAATCACATGCAGTTTCTGGTCCTACGAGCAAAAGTTGTTTTCTGGTAAGAAGAGTCACTATTGCGCTCTGATTGTCATTCACAGGGCAAATAGCACTGGAGTTTGTTCCCAGCATGTACAGTGTATTGGACTGAAGAGGATCTACTGTTCTTGTCAGTTTCTGAAGCAGAATTGAACTAGATATGGCCCGTGTGTGTAGGAAGCACAGTTCTTTTGTTCTGAGCAAGCTCACTGTTTTGGCCCTATAGGAAACACTGTAGAGTAGACGAGTGCTCTTTTCTCAAAAGCAGAGTGTGTTTCTTGTAAAACGAGGTAGCGTTTGTTTCCCAGTCCTAAATGGAGTTGAATCACATGCAGTTTTTGGTCCCATGAGCAAGAGTTGTTTTCTGGTAAGGAAAGTCACTATTGCGCTCCCATTCCCATACACAGTGCAAATAGCACTCGCGTCTGTTCCCAGCAAGTACAGTGTATTGGACTGAAGAAGAGCTACTATTCTTGTCAGTTTCCTAAGCAGAGTTGAACTAGATATGGACCATGTATGTAGGAAGCACAGTTCTTTTGTTCTGAGCAAGCTCACTGTTCGGACACCATAGGAACCACAGTGGAGTAGAAGAGTGCCTTTTTCTCAAAAGCAGAGTGTGTTTCTTGTAAGGCAAGCTAGCATTTGTTTCCCAGTCCTAAATGGAGCTGAATCACAGGCAGTTTCAGGTCCTACGAGCAAGAGTTGTTTTCTGGTAAGGAGAGTCACTATTGTGCTCCCATTGCCATACACAGTGCAAATAGCACTCGCGTCTGTTCCCAGCAATTACAGTGTATTGGACTGAAGAAAAGCTACTATTCTTGTCAGTTTCCTAAGCAGAGATCAACTAGATAAGGCCCGTGTGTGTAGGAAGCACAGTTCTTTGTTCTGAGCAAGCTCACTCTTCAGACCCCATAGGAAACAGAGTAGAGTAGAAGAGTGCTCTTTTCTCAAAAGCAGAGTGTGTTTCTTGTAAGGCCAGCTAGCATTTGTTTCCCAGTCCTAAATGGAGTTGAATCACATGCAGTTTCTGGTCCTACGAGCAAGAGTTGTTTTCTGGTAAGAAGAGTCACTATTGCGCTTCCATTGTCATACACAGGGCAAATAGCACTGGCGTCTGTTCCCAGCATATACAGTGTATTAGACTGAAGAGGATTTACTCTTCTTGTCAGTTTCCTAAAAAGAAATGAACTAGATATGGCCGTGTGTGTAGGAAGCACAGTTTTTTGTTCTGAGCAAGCTCAATGTTTTGGCCCTATAGGAAACACATTAGAGTAGAAGAGTGCTCTTTTCTCAAAAGCAGAGTCTGTTTCTTGTAAGGCGAGCTAGCGTTTGTTTCCCAGTCCTAAATGGAGTTGAATCACATGCAATTTCTGGTCCTATGAGCAAGAGTTGTTTTCTGGTAAGGAAAGTCACTATTGCGCTCCCATTCACATACACAGTGCAAGTAGCACTCGCGTCAGTTCCCAGCAAGTACAGTGTATTGGACTGAAGAGGAGCTACTGTTCTTGTCAGTTTCCTAAGCAGAGATCAACTAGATAAGGCCCGTGTGTGTAGGAAGCACAGTTCTTTTGTTCTGAGCAAGCTCACTGTTCTGGCCCTATAGGAAACACATTAGACTAGAATACTGCTCTTTTCTCAAAAGCAGAGTGTGTTTCTTGTAAGGCGAGCTAGCGTTTGTTTCCCAGTCCTAAATGGAGTTGAATCACATGCAGTTTCTGGTCCTACGAGCAAGAGTTGTTTTCTGGAAAGGAAAGACACTATTGTGCTCCCATTGCCATATATAGTACAAATACCACTCGTGTCTGTTCCCAGCAAGTACAGTGTATTGGTCTGAAGAATAGCTACTGTTCTTGTCAGTTTCCTAAGCAGAGTTGAACTAGTAATAGCCCGTGTGTGCAGGAAGCACAGTTCTTTTGTTCTGAGCAAGCTGACTGTTCGGACCCCATAGGAAACACAGTAGAGTAGAAGAGTGCTCTTTTCTCAAAAGCAGAGTGTGTTTCTTGTAAGGCGAGCTAGCGTTTGTTTTCCCGTCCTAAATGGAGTTGAATGACATGCATTTTTTGGTCCTACGAGGAAGAGTTGTTTTCTGGTAAGAAGAGTCACTATTGCGCTCCCATTGTCATACAAAGGGCAAATAGCATTGGCGTCTGTTCGCAGCATGTACACTGTATTGGACTGAAGAGGATCTACTGTTCTTGTCAGTTTCCTAAGCAGAGTTGAACTAGGTATGGCCGTGTGTGTAGGAAGCACAGTTCTTTTGTTCTGAGCAAGCTCACTGTTCTGGCCATATAGGAAACACATTAGAGTAGAAGAGTGCTCTTTTATCAAAGCAGAGTGTGTTTTTTGTAAGACGAGCTAACGTTTGTTTCCCAGTCCTAAATGGAGTTGAATCCCATGCAGTTTCTGGTCCTATGAGCAAGAGTTGTTTTCTGGTATCAAGAGTCACTATTGTGCTCCCATTGTCATACACAGGGCAAATATCACTGGCGTCTGTTCCCAGCATGTACAGTGTATTGGACGGAAGAGGATCTACTGTTCTTGTCAGTTTCTTAAGCAGAATTGAACTAGCTATGGCCGTGTGTGTAGGAAGCACAGTTCTTTTCTTCTGAAAAAGCTCACTGTTCGGACCCCGAGGAAATACAGTAGAGTAGAAGAGTGCACTTTTCTCAAAAGCAGAGTGTGTTTCTTGTAAGGCGAGCTAGCGTTTGTTTCTCAGTCCTAAATGGAGTTGAATCACATGCAGTTTCTGGTCCTACGAGCAAGAGTTGTTTTCTGGTAAGAAGAGTCACTATTGCGCTCCCATTGTCATACACAGGGCATATAGCACTGGCATCTGTTCCCAGCATGTACAGTGTAATGGACTTAAGAGGATCTACTGTTCTTGTCAGTTTCCTAAGCAGAATTGATCTAGATATGGCCCGTGTGTGTAGGAAGCACAGTTCTTTTGTTCTGAGCTAGCTCACTGTTCTGGCCCTATAGGAAACACAGTAGAGTAGAAGAGTGCTCTTTTCTCAAAAGCAGAGTGTGTTTCTTGTAAGGCTAGCTAGTGTTTGTTTCCCTGTCAGAAACAGATTTGAATTTCATGAGTTTCTGGTCCTACGAGCAAGAGTTGTTTTCTGGTAAGAAGAGTCACTATTGCGCTACCATTGCCATACACACTGCAAATAGCACTCGCGTCTGTTCCCAGCAAGTAATGTGTATGGGACCGAAGAGGAGCTACTGTTCTTGTCAGATTCCTAAGCAGAGTTGAACTAGATATGGCCCGTGTGTGTAGGAAGCACAGTTCGTTTGTTCTGAGCAAGCTCACTTTTCGGACCCCATAGGAAACACATTAGAGTAGAAGAGTGCTCTTTTCTAAAAAGCAGAGTGTGTTCCTTGTAAGGCGAGCTAGCGTTTGTTTTCCAGTCCTAAATGGAGTTGAATCACATGCAGTTGTTTGTCCCACGAGTAAGAGTTGTTTTCTGGTAAGGAAAGGCACTATTGTGCTCCCATTGCCATACACAGTGCAAATAGCACTCATGTCTGTTCCCAGCAAGTACAGTGTATTGGACTGAAGAGGAGCTACTGTTCTTGTCAGTTTCCAAAGCACAGTTAAACTATATATGGCCCGTGTGTGTAGGAAGCACAGTTCTTTTGTTCTGAGCAAGCTCACTGTTCTGGCCATATAGGAAACAGAGTAGAGTAGAAGAGTGCTCTTTTCTCAAAAGCAGAGTGTGTTTCTTGTAAGGCGAGCTAGCGTTTGTTTTCCCGTCCTAAATGGAGTTGAATGACATGCATTTTCTGGTCCTACGAGGAAGAGTTGTTTTCTGGTAAGAAGAGTCACTATTGCGCTCCCATTGTCATACAAAGGGCAAATAGCATTGGCGTCTGTTCGCAGCATGTACACTGTATTGGACTGAAGAGGATCTACTGTTCTTGTCAGTTTCCTAAGCAGAGTTGAACTAGGTATGGCCGTGTGTGTAGGAAGCACAGTTCTTTTGTTCTGAGCAAGCTCACTGTTCTGGCAATATAGGAAACACATTAGAGTAGAAGAGTGCTCTTTTATCAAAGCAGAGTGTGTTTTTTGTAAGACGAGCTAACGTTTGTTTCCCAGTCCTAAATGGAGTTGAATCCCATGCAGTTTCTGGTCCTATGAGCAAGAGTTGTTTTCTGGTATCAAGAGTCACTATTGTGCTCCCATTGTCATACACAGGGCAAATATCACTGGCGTCTGTTCCCAGCATGTACAGTGTATTGGACGGAAGAGGATCTACTGTTCTTGTCAGTTTCTTAAGCAGAATTGAACTAGCTATGGCCGTGTGTGTAGGAAGCACAGTTCTTTCTTCTGAAAAAGCTCACTGTTCGGACCCCGAGGAAATACAGTAGAGTAGAAGAGTGCACTTTTCTCAAAAGCAGAGTGTGTTTCTTGTAAGGCGAGCTAGCGTTTGTTTCTCAGTCCTAAATGGAGTTGAATCACATGCAGTTTCTGGTCCTACGAGCAAGAGTTGTTTTCTGGTAAGAAGAGTCACTATTGCGCTCCCATTGTCATACACAGGGCATATAGCACTGGCATCTGTTCCCAGCATGTGCAGTGTAATGGACTTAAGAGGATCTACTGTTCTTGTCAGTTTCCTAAGCAGAATTGATCTAGATATGGCCCGTGTGTGTAGGAAGCACAGTTCTTTTGTTTTGAGCACGCTCACTGTTCTGGCCCTATAGGAAACACAGTAGAGTAGAAGAGTGCTCTTTTCTCAAAAGCAGAGTGTGTTCCTTGTAAGGCTAGCTAGTGTTTGTTTCCCTGTCAGAAACAGATTTGAATTTCATGAGTTTCTGGTCCTACGAGCAAGAGTTGTTTTCTGGTAAGAAGAGTCACTATTGCGCTACCATTGCCATACACACTGCAAATAGCACTCGCGTCTGTTCCCAGCAAGTAATGTGTATGGGACCGAAGAGGAGCTACTGTTCTTGTCAGATTCCTAAGCAGAGTTGAACTAGATATGGCCCGTGTGTGTAGGAAGCACAGTTCGTTTGTTCTGAGCAAGCTCACTTTTCGGACCCCATAGGAAACACATTAGAGTAGAAGAGTGCTCTTTTCTCAAAAACAGAGTGTGTTTCTTGTAAGGCGAGCTAGCGTTTGTTTCCCAGTCCTAAATGGGAGTTGAATCACATGCATTTTCTGGTCCTATGAGCAAGAGTTGTTTTCTGGTAAAAAGAGTCACTATTGCGCTCCCACTGTCATACACAGGGCAAATAACACTGGATTCTGTTCCCAGCATGTACAGTGTATTGGACTGAAGAGGAGCTACTGTTCTTGTCAGTTTCCTAAGCAGAGTTGAACTAGATATGGCCGTGTGTGTAGGAAGCACAGTTCTTTTGTTCTGAGCAAGCTCACTGTTCGGAACCCATAGGAAACAGAGTAGAGTAGAAGAGTGCTCTTTTCTCAAAAGCAGAGTGTGTTTCTTGTAATGCAAGTTAGCGTTTGTTTACCAACCTAAATGGGAGTTGAATCACATGCATTTTCTGGTCCTACGAGCAAGAGTTGTTTTCTTGTAAGAAGAGTCACTATTGTGCTACCATTGTCATACACAGGGCAAATAGCACTGGCGTCTGTTCCTAGCATGTACAGTGTACTGGACTGAAGAGGATCTACTGTTCTTGTCAGTTTCCTGAGCAGAGTTGAACTAGATAAGGCCGTGTGTGTAGGAAGCACAGTTCTTTTGTTCTGAGCAAGCTCACTGTTGTGGCCCAATAGGAAAAACAGTATAGTAGAAGAGTGCTTTTTTCTCAAAAGCAGATTGTGTTTCTTGTAAGGCGAGCTAGTGTTTGTTTCCCAGTCCTAAATGCAGTTGAATCACATGCAGTTTCTGGTCCTACGAGCAAGAGTTGTTTTCTAGTAAGAAGAGTCACTTTTGCCCTCCCATTGTAAGACACAGGGCAAATAGCACTGGGGTCTGTTCTCAGCTTGTACAGTGTATTGCACTGAACAGGAGCTACTCTTCTTGTCAGTTCCCTACGCAGAGTTGAACTAGATATAGCCGTGTGTGTAGGAAGCACAGTTCTTTTGTTCTGAGCTAGCTCACTGTTCGGACCCCATAGGCAACACAGTAGAGTAGAAGAGTGCTCTCTTCTCAAAAGCAGAGTGTGTTTCTTGTATGGCGAGCTAGCGTTTGTTTCCCAGTCCTAAATGGAGTTGAATCACATGCAGTTTCTCTTCCTACGAGCAAGAGTTGTTTTCTGGTAAGAAGAGTCACTGTTGCGCTCCCATTGCCATACACAGTGCAAATAGCACTGGCGTCTGTTCCCAGCATGTACAGTGTATTGCACTAAAGAGGATCTACTGTTCTTGTCAGTTTCCTCAGCAGAGTTGAACTAGATTTGGCCCATGTGTGTAGGAAGCACAGTTCTTTTGTTCTGAGCAAGCTGACTGCTCGGACCCCATAGGAAACACAGTAGAGTAGAAGAGTGCTCTTTTCTCAAAAGCAGAGTGTGTTTCTTGTAAGGCAAGCTAGCGTTTGTTTGCCAGTCCTAAATGGAGTTGAATCACATGCAGTTTCTGGTCCTATGAGCAAGAGTTGTTTTCTGGTAAGAAGAGTCACTATTGCGCTCCCATTGTCATACACAGGGCAAATAGCACAGGCGTCTGTTCGCAGCATGTACACTGTATTGGACTGAAGAGGATCTACTGTTCTTGTCAGTTTCCTAAGCAGAGTTGAACTAGGTATGGCCGTGTGTGTAGGAAGCACAGTTCTTTTGTTCTTAGCAAGCTCACTGTTCTGGCCATATAGGAAACATATTAGAGTACAAGAGTGCTCTTTTATCAAAGCAGAGTGTGTTTCTTGTAAGGCGAGCTAGCGTTTGTTTCCCAGTCCTAACTGGAGTTGAACCACATGAAGTTTCTGGTCCTACGAGCAAGAGTTGTTTTCTGATAAGAAGAGTCACTATTGTGCTTTCATTGTCATACACAGGGCAAATAGCACTGGCATCTGTTCCCAGCATGTACAGTGTATTGGACTGAAGAGGATCTACTGTTCTTGTCAGTTTCCTAAGAAGAAATTAACTAGATATGTCTGTGTGTGTAGGAAGCACAGTTCTTTTGTTCTGAGCAAACTCACTGTTCGGGGACTATAGGAAACACAGTAGAGTAGAAGAGTGCTCTTTTCTCCAAAGCAGAGTGTGTTTCTTGTAAGGCGAGCTAGTGTTTGTTTCCCAGTCATAAATGGAGTTGAATCCCATGCAGTTTCCGGTCCTAGGAGCAAGAGTTGTTTCCTGGTAAGAAGAGTCACTATTGTGCTCCCATTGCCATACACAGTGCAAATAGCACACGTGTCTGTTCCCAGCAAGTACAGTGTATTGGACTGAAGAGAAGCTACTGTTCTTGTCAGTTTCCTAAGCAGCGTTGAACTAGATATTGCCCGAGTGTGTAGAAAGCACATTTCTTTTTCTCTGAGCAAGCTCACTGTTCGGACACCATAGGAAACACAGTAGAGTAGAAGAGTGCTCTTTTCGCAAAAGCGGAGTGTGATGCTTGTAAGGCGAGCTAGTGTTTGTTTCCAAGTCCTAAATGGAGTTGAGTCACATGCAGTATTTGGTCCTACGAGAAAGAGTTGTTTTCTGGTAAGAAGAGTCACTAGTGTGCTCCCATTACCATACACAGTGCAAATAGCACTCCCGTCTGTTCCCAGCATGTACAGTGTATTGGACTGAAAAGGATCTACTGTTCTTGTCAGTTTCCTAAGCAGAGTTGAACTAAATATAGCCCGTGTGTGTAGGAAGCACTGTTCATTTGTTCTGAGCAAGCTCACTGTTTGGACCCCAGAGGAAATACAGTAGAGTAGAAGAGTGCCTTTTTCTCAAAAGCAGAGTGTGTTTCTTGTAAGGCGAGCTAGCGTTTGTTTCTCAGTCCTAAATGGAGTTGAATCACATGCAGTTTCTGGTCCTACGAGCAAGAGCTGTTTTCTGGTAAGAAGAGTCACTAGTGAGCTCCCATTGTTATGCACAGGGCATATAGCACTGGCATCTGTTCCCAGCATGTACAGTGTATTGGACTGAAGAGGATCTACTGTTCTTGTCAGTTTCCTAAGCAGAATTGATCTAGATATGGCCCGTGTGTGTAGGAAGCACAATTCTTTTGTTTGAGCAAGCTCACTATTCTGGCCCTATAGGAAACACTGTAGAGTAGAAGAGTGCTCTTTTCTCAAAAGCAGAGTGTGTTTCTTGTAAGGCGAGCTAGCATTTCTTTCCAGGTCCTAAATGTAATTGAATCCCATGCAGTATTTCGTCCTATGAGCAAGAGTTGTTTTCTGGTAAGAAGAGTCACTATTTTGTTCCCATTGCCATACACAGTGCAAATAGCACTCGCATCTGTTCCCAGCAAGTACAGTGTATTGGAAAGAAGAGGAGCTACTGTTCTTGTCACTTTCCTAAGGAGAGTTGAACTAGATATGGCCCCTGTGTGTAGAAAGCCCAGTTATTTTCTTCTGAGCATGCTCACTGTTCGGACCCCATAGGAAACACATTAGAGTAGAAGAGTGCTCTTTTCTAAAAAGCAGAGTTTGTTTCTTGTAAGGCGAGCTAGCGTTTGTTTCCCAGTCATACATGGAGTTGAATCACATGCAGTTTCTGGTCCTACGAGCAAGAGTTGTTTTCTGGTAAGAAGAGTCACTATTGTGCTCCCATTGCCATACACAGTGTAAATAGTACACGCGTCTGTTCGCAGCAAGTACAGTGTATTGGACTGAAGAGGAGCTACTGTTCTTGTCAGTTTCCTATGCAGAGTTCAACTAGATATGGCCTGTGTGTGTAGGAAGCACAGTTATTTTGTTCTGAGCAAGCTCACTGTTCGGATCCCATAGGAAACACAGTAGAGTAGAAGAGTGCCCTATTCTCAAAAGCAGAGTGTGTTTCTTGTAAGGAGAGCTAGCGTTTGTTTCCCAGTCTGAAATGGAGTTGAGTCACATGCAGTATTTGGTCCTACGAGCAAGAGTTGTTTTCTGGTACAAAGAGACACTATTTGGCTCCCATTGCTATACACAGTGCAATTAGCACTCGCGTCTGTTTCCAGCAAGTACAGTGTATTGGAATGAAGAGGAGCTACTGTTCTTGTCAGTTTCCTAAGCAGAGTTGAACTATACATGGCCCGTGTGTGTAGGATACACAGTTCTTTTGTTCTGAGCAAGCTCACTGTTTTGGCCATATAGGAAACACATTAGAGTAGAAGAGTGCTCTTTTCTCAAAAGCAGAGTGTGTTTCTTGTAAGGCCAGCTAGCGTTTGTTTCCCAGTCCTAAATGGAGTTGAATCACATGCAGTTTCTGGTCCTAAGATCAAGAGTTGTTTTCTGGTAAGAAGAGTCACTATTGCGCTCCCATTGTCATACACAAGGCAAATAGCACTGGCGTCTGTTCCCAGCATTTACAGTTTATTGGACTGAACAGGAGCTATTGTTCTTGTCAGTTTCCTAAGCAGAGTTGAAGTAGATGTGGCTCGTGTGTGTAGGAAGCACAGTTCTTTGTTCTGAGCAAGCTCACTGTTCTGGCCCTATAGGAAACACATTAGAGTAGAATACTGCTCTTTTCTGAAAAGCATAGTGTGTTTCTTGTAAGGCGAGCTAGCGTTTGTTTCCCAGTCCTAAATGGAGTTGAATCACATGCAGTTTTTGGTCCTATGACAAAGAGTTGTTTTCTGGTAAGGAAATTCACTGTTGTGCTCCCATTCCCATACACCATGCAAATAGCACTCGCGTCTCTTCCCAGCCAGTACAGTGTATTGGACTGAAGAGGAGCTACTGTTCTTGTCAGTTTGCTAAGCAGAGTTGAACTAGATATGGCCCGTTTGTTTAGGAAGCACAGTTCTTTTGTTCTGAGCAAGCTCACTGTTCTGGCCCTATGGGAAACACATTAGAGTAGAATACTGCTCTTTTCTCAAAAGCAGAGTGTGTTTCTTGTAAGGCCAGCTAGCGTTTGTTTCCCAGTCCTAAATGGAGTTGAATCACATGCAGTTTCTGGTCCTATGAGCAAGAGTTGTTTTTTCGTAAGAAGGGTCACTATTGCGCTCCCATTGCCATACACAGTACAAATACCACTCGCTTCTGTTCCCAGCAAGTGCAGTGTATTGGAAGGAAGAGGAGCTACTGTTCTTGTCAGTTTCCTAAGCAGAGTTGATCTAGACATGGCCCGTGTGTGTAGGAAGCACAGTTCTTTTGTTCTGAGCAAGCTCACTGTTCGAACCCCATAAGAAACACAGAAGAGCAGAAGAGTGCTCTTTTTGCAAAAGCAGAGTGTGTTTCTTGTAAGGCCAGCTAGCGTTTGTTTCCCAGTCCTAAATGGAGTTGAATCACATGCAGTTTCTGGTCCTACTAGCAAGAGTTGTTTTCTGGTAAGAAGAGTCACTATTGCACTCCCATTGTCATACACAGGGCAAATAGCACTGGCGTCTGTTCCCAGCATGTACAGTGTATTGGACTGAAGAGGATCTACTGTTCTTGTCAGTTTCCTAAGCAGAATTGAACTAGATATGGCCGTGTGTGTAGGAAGCACAGTTCTTTTGTACTGAGCAAGCTCACTGTTTTGGCCCTACAGGAAACACAGTAGAGTAGAAGATTGCCCTTTTTTCAAAAGCAGAGTGTGTTTCTTATTAGGCGAGCTAGCGTTTGTTTCCCAGTCCTAAATGGAGTTGAATCACATGCAGTTTTTGTTCCCACGAGCAAGAGTTGTTTTCTGGTAAGGAAAGTCACTATTGCGCTCCCATTGCCATACACAGTGCAAATAGCACTCGCGTCTGTTTTCAGCAAGTACAGTGTATTGGACTGAAGAGGAGCTACTGTTCTTGCCAGTTTTCTAAGCTGAGTTGAACTAGTTAAGGCC